>NC_038045.1:31318833-31329929 GCF_002211085.1 Panicum hallii | reverse complement strand
GTGAAACGTTTGGACGACATGTGACACCCTAGGTGTCAAATTGTACCATAATATGTATGAAAGGTAATGCATGTGTTGATTTGTAAAAGGTTGAATGTATTTGTAACAAAAGACCCTATGTGTAATTAATTGAAAATGTGATCCTTTTGTGTAAAAAAAAACATGAGATACAAAAGTAATTTCCAAAAGTTACTAAGGGCCAAATTATAAGAATGCAAGTAAATCATGACAGTTCTGAAAACTTGCATTAAGGCCCAAAGTTATGTGGGTAATTATGTAGCAAAGATAAAATCTTATAAAACTTAAAATTTGTCCAAAGTTTCAAAATAAAGATGCATACTTTGAGTTTTTGAAATCAAACCCTAAAGAAAAGTTGTAGAGCTTGAAAAGTTGTACAACTTTCATTTTGGTCATTTCTCCATTAGAGCCCTGTAACAGTGGGTAACTTTGGTTTTACTTTCAGACCCTTGAAGTTATTGCAAATCACAAATAGGTCCTTGGCGCCCTCCTATTCATCTTCTACCTCTGGCTGTCTCCCCTGCTCCTCTGTTTTACTGTGCCGGCGCTGTAATTCTCGAATTCAAGGCGGCCAGTGCAGCCCCCCTTCCCCCCCTCTCCCAGGCACCGCCCTAGGTCTGCTCCTCTGCCCTAGCCCGCCCTCGTGGCACCTCCCCGCACCCCCACGCGCCCCCCACTGCCGGACCCGAGCTGCCAGCGCCGCGCCACCGTGCCGCCGTCGTTCCCCGGCCGAGCGCCCCTCCCTTCCCCTTCTTTCCCTATATATAGCAGCCCTGAGACCTCCTGAAGCTAACCCCCCACTCCCTGGCGTCTCCCCCTCGCCGGAGCACTGCTCCCAGCAGCACCACACCGCCGCCCCTACTGCTCACGCCGGCGACCCCCTTCCCGGCCTCCCCGAGCCCGGCTAAACCCTCAAATGAGTATGTCTCGGTGTCCTCTTACTCCCCACCCCCTTCCCCTTGCCATCCAAGCTCTCCATCGCCGGGATTTGTGATGGAGCAGAGCTTGCTCCGGCCGGCCATGGCAGGAGGGCATATCTGCGAAAGTTCAGTTCTTTCCAAGGGTTCAAATGAAAGTTTCAGCCTTTCTTCCCTTTCTAATGTGCTGAACTTGGAAAAACTTCTAGAAAATCGTAGAAAATTCAAAAAAATGTGAAACCAGTTTCATATGAATCTTCATTTCAAATTCTATCATCTTTGTTTTATGACCATGCTGTGAAAATGGATGGTTTGTACTGTATTTAGAGTAAAAGTGAATGGGTGCTCATTATTTCATGTGAGTGATATTTTTGACTTGTAAATTCAATAAAGAATTGTAGGAAATTCCAAAAATTACAAAACCAGTTTTGTTTGAAACTAGGTTTTGAACTCTACAACTTCTATTAAGTAACTTTGGTATGAAACAAAATATTTTTGAATCTATATTGAATTTAAGACATGAAAATGTAATATCCCACCCACCATTCCAATTTTTACCCTATAAGGTTAACTTTGTGATCATGATTTTTGATATACAAATTTCTATAGGATATATAAAGTGATATAAAATCTTCAAATCTAAATTTATGATATAATTTAATTTCTTTTGAGATAACCATTTCAAATTATTTTGAGCAAAAATTTGCTAAGCATACCTTTTAAACTTTAATCAATTAAATCTCTTAATCATGAATTATAAAGTAATCTATTTGTTTTAAATATTCAAAATCTTATAACATTCTTTACTCGAAAAGTTTAAATTCAAATCTAAATTTGAATTTAATTCTAATTGATGTTTTAATATTTATCTTGGATTAGTTTAATTTATTTATAATACAATTAACTAAATCTTTTTAGTAAAACTTATCTAATTAGATCTTTTAATCAAAATCTTTTAAATACACAATAAGCTGTGTTTAAGTTTTCAAAACTTTATAACCCTAATTACTTAGAGCTCATTTTCAATTTGAATTTGATCCAAATTTGAGTATTTAATTTCTGTTTTCAATTAAATTAATGCTTTAGTCATGAATTAATACTTATAATTCAAGGCTTAGATTCCTTTTTATACCATGGGTTCTTGAGTGTCGACTTTTAGATTGCAGCTCTACTATGGATTGAAATAAAATATGTGCATCCATTAAACCTCATCTTGCATATCATGTAGACTCGATCTCTCCGCCGACGGAAATTAACAGCTAATCCCGGAACCAGAAGGAGGTTATTCTGAAGATCCCGAGAACTTCATCAGGAAATTCTTTGAAGGCCCGAACCAAAGTTCGGACATTATTAACTTGACTAACCCCAGCCTCACCAGTAAAGGCAAGCCCCGGACATATCCCACTATTTTATTTACACTGCAATCTATGTCTATCCATATTATATCTTGCATTAAGTCTAGGAGTTGGAATGAAACCCTAGATGCATGAATCCTAGGAAACCAATGTAATGCTCCGAGTCCTTAACGGATAGATGCTCCGCTAATAGGGCCGGTAAAAGTCGGGTGATTTCCTGTCACTCGCGCGATATAGGAGTTGTAATGTTTACATTTCTGTTACCACTATAAGGATGCCGGACGGGAGTTTTGTGCGGTATCATGGTTGAGATGATACCCCGTCTGTGTTGATGAATCTGATAAGGCCGCGGGGTGTGTTAGCGGTGGTTAAGCATTTGAAAGTACTAACCACATGCCGCGAAATATGGTAAGCGGTAAGCCTAGTAGCCAATCGGCCCGAGGAGTGGACATACCTCCCACCACTCGATTTGCTTCTTTTGGTTACTCATGTTCGACTGAGGAAATACGTGTTGCAAGGGCAACCAGGAATACGGGTTTTGTAGTCGCGCTACAGACGTATGTCCTGCACGGGTGATGTGCGTATGTTCCTGCAGTCGCTTGTGGTGGATCTGATCCACGAGTCGGAATGAAAGGTAAACGGTTGCTTCGGAACGACCCTGTGGTGTTCCAAGCGTGTGTGTTAGGTATACCTTGCAAGGTTGAAAATTCGATTCAGAATCGTCCGCCTCTCACGAAGATTGAGACTGCTTAATCCCTTTATCACATAGAGTAACAAGAGCAATATTATGGTTATCAAAGATGATGTTTGACCAAAGATTATACCATGCTTGCTTAGTTATAGGTGCTTACCTAGAATGGATAATTAACTAGAATCTGAAAGATAAAACTTGAAGTTAAGGATCTACTCTTTGTTGCTTTTCAGCTGCAACTAAACCCAGAACCATTATAAGCTTTCATAAGTCTAGTTATGGGCTAAGTATACCCAATCCCGGGTAAGCCTTGCTGAGTATTAGTATACTCAGCCTTGCTAGTTATATGTTTTGCAGATGATGTCTTGAAGACCCTACTCTTCCCTTGCCTTGGCCCTGTGCTCTCCCAGAAGGTTGGTCCGTGGAATGGGACCCGTCCCCGGCCAGCACTGGTGATATCGAGCGATGTCATGCTCGGGCTTAGCATGACATTCGTCTTAACGTCGTATGGTAATCATCGCGTATGTTTTCCGCTGCTAACAACCATAGTTTTTAACAATTTGTAATCTTTTCTCTGAATTTAAATTATCGTACCTCTTTTGGAAACCCTTGTAATGTAATTCCCTGTGATGTAAAATGTGATGGTGAATGTATCTCTGGACTCACCTTCGTGTGAGGTAGCCTTATTTGATCCTGTGTATCGGTGGTTTATCGGGACGTTACCCGACAGGCCAAGGGATTATACCGTTTGAAGCACGTTGGAGCCCTCAGGATTGGACTCGCGTACTTGAGCCGGTATAATTCAGGTTGGTTCTGCCACAGCTGGTATCAGAGCTGTAAGGTTACCCTGGAGATGCATTTTACCTTAAAAATGCTTTTAGTATAAAAGTTTGACCAACAAAACGTTTGCCAAAGCTGCGCTGGATTCGTTAAGGATTATGTATAGTACGTAAAGCCCTAGGGTAATGTTTATAAGGGAAATAGAGGTGGCTATATATATGTATATAACCCTAACTACCAGCATTACTTTTCTGTCAAAACTTAAAATTCATGCACAACCCAACCTTACATTTTGTAACGACATCTTCGATGGTGAGGTAAGGAGGTAAGGATCCTCAGCCAACTGAGGGAGCTTGGCCTTCCCGTCGGTGATGCGAACCGAACGCTGTTTCTCAAGCAGTGGCCTACTTGAGATGCTGCCAATGTACCAACTTCGGTTGATTACATTGGGAGTATATAGTTAGGTAAGGGGGTATGAACAGCAATATCCCCGCATTTTGCGGTACCCCCGTGAATACGTTATCTCGATAACGTATGTTAACGTTGTCTGTACGGCGGTAATTGTACAGATGCTGTTTCTATAGTAAACAGTAATGAATGGGAACGCTTTCATGACATGCTGGCATGAAAGGTTCATTGGATATATATTGTGGTTTTCTGCAGGTACACTAACCACGAATACAAAACTAGGACGGATAGGGTTTATCGATTAGTTAATAGTGAGAGACGTATGTATTATGCCACCAAAACTAACCACGTAAGTCCGAAGCTATTCGGCAGTTGTTTTTGGTTTGTGAGGACGAGTAGAACGTGCATGCATCACTCATCATTAAATACATGAATACGATGTGTGTCTTAGTTCTTCTAAGGATGTGTGGTAGAATGTTGATCTTTGGTATGGTTAGTGGGATTCTTGTAGCAGTATTGATTAAGCCTCCTAAGTATCTTCCTGCTTTCCAATCCTTGCTATATCAAAATCAATTATCTCGTCCTATTTACCTTGTAAGCCTTCAGCAGGGTAAATAAATTTTATCATCTAAATTCTTGTTTCAGATGGTTGGAGCTACACGTGGAACCCCGGAAGGTTTCCGGGCAGATCGATCCAGCAATTCCCAACCATCATCTCCATCACTTTCACATCTAGCCGAGGCTATGGCTCGGCAAACTGAACTTCTCAATCTGTTGGTACAAGCACAGCAGAATCAACAACACCAGCAGTCACGAGGTCGTGATAAACCTCAGGTGGCAACTTATCAAGATTTCCTCAGTACTCAGCCCCCGCTGTTCAGCAAAGCGGAGGAGCCCTTGGATGCCGATGCTTGGCTCCGCACCATTGAATCTAAGTTTGCTCTTCTTACGATTCCATGTGCGGATTCCAACAAGGCTTATTTTGTTGCCCAACAATTGCACGGAGCTGCCCGTATCTGGTGGGATAATCATTGTGCTATGCAAACTGATGGTCATGTTATCTCCTGGGAAGAATTCCGTAATGCCTTCAGGGCACATCATATACCTGAAGGGCTGGTGGAGCGGAAACTGAATGAGTTCTTGGCACTTACTCAAGGCACCCGAACTGTACTGCAGTATGCACAGGCTTTTAATCACCTGTGTCAGTACGCGGGCTACCATGCTGATAATGATGCCAAGAAGCAAGATCGTTTTCGTCGAGGTTTGGATACTAAGCTTAAAGAGCATCTGAACCTTGTCAAGGCAAATACTTTTAGCGAGTTGGTCAACATGGCACTGACTCAGGAGGATTGCATTACGGCACACCGTGCCGAAAAGAAGCGAAAGATTTCCACTGGATCCACGAGTGTTCAACCCTCGTGGTATCAAGTTGATCAGAATATATTGCTTGAAGCGCCACAGCGAGACGTTCCGATTGGCAGACTGGTTCTTAGGCCGCCTCAACAACAAGAAGAGTGTCAACCTCCTGTACTCCCACAACAACCACAACAATTTGGCCCACGGCCGAATATTCAACAAGCTCGACAGAAAAGCAACCCTCATTGCTGTTTAAAGTGTGGAAATGCGGATCATCTCTTTAGAAATTGTCCGCAACTCAAGAGATCTAATCAAGGTCGGAATGATCGGAACAAGGGTAAGAGGCCGATGATGCAAATCCGGCAAGGACAAATTAATTTCACTACCCTTGCAGAACTTCCGGATGGAGCTCCTATTATGTCGGGTACATTCTTTATACACCATAAACCAGTTGTTACATTATTCGATTCTGGAGCAACTCATAGTTTCATCAGTAACAACTGCGGTACCCGAATAGGACTTGATCTTTGCTCTACTAAGGGGTCATATATGATTTCTACCCCTGGAGGAAAGATTACTACTAACCAAATGGTTAAAAGTGTGCCAATTCAGTTCGGCAGTAAACTAATCAAGACTGATTTAGTACTGCTAAATCTAGAGGGTATTGATGTGATACTCGGGACAAATTGGATGACAGAACATGGAGTGCTATTAGACATCTCATCCCGAGTTATTGAGATTAACTCACCACATCAAGAAGCTATTATCCTCTATCTGCCTCAGCAAGAGTATTTGTACTCTTGCACTTATGCTATCACAGACGTTAAAGTAAAAGATATCCCAGTAGTTTGTGAATATTCCGATGTATTTCCAGACGACTTGCCTGGAATGCCACCTGACAGAGATATTGAGTTTATTATTGAACTCCAACCAGGCACAGCTCCTATCTCGAAGAGGCCGTATCGCATGCCTCCAAATGAATTGGCTGAATTGAAAATCCAACTCCAAGATCTTCTTGATAAAGGTTTTATACGCCCAAGTGCGTCACCTTGGGGTTGTCCTGCTCTCTTTGTAAAGAAGAAAGACAATAGCCTAAGGCTATGTGTCGATTATCGTCCACTCAATGCGGTCACCATCAAAAATAAGTACCCTCTTCCCCGCATTGACATATTATTTGATCAGTTAGCTGGAGCTAAGGTCTTCTCAAAAATTGACTTACGCTCTGGCTATCATCAGATCAAGATTAGGCCTTGCGACATTCCAAAAACGGCCTTCTCAACCAGATATGGACTTTATGAATATCTGGTTATGTCATTTGGGCTTACCAATGCACCGGCATATTTTATGTATCTTATGAATTCAGTCTTTATGCCGGAACTTGACAAATTCGTCGTGGTCTTCATCGACGATATTCTGATATATTCCAAGACTAAAGAAGACCATGTTAATCATCTACGTGTCGTGCTTCAACGACTACGTGATCATCGCCTTTATGCCAAATTTTCGAAATGTGAATTTTGGCTAGATAGTGTGAAATTTTTGGGACACACTATCTCTAGTGAAGGCATATCGGTTGATCCTACTAAAGTCCAGGAAGTTATGGACTGGAAACCTCCAACTTCAGTCCATCAAATTCGGAGTTTCCTTGGATTGGCAGGATATTATCGCCGATTCATTCCAGACTTCTCCAAGATAGCTAAACCAATGACTGAGCTATTGAAGAAAGAAGTTAAGTTTTGCTGGGATACTAAGTGTGATGAAGCATTCCACACTTTGAGAAGACTTTTGACAACCGCCCCAGTACTAGCTCAGCCGGATAATACTCAGCCTTTTGATGTCTATTGCGATGCCTCTGGAATTGGCCTTGGTTGTGTTCTTATGCAAAACAACCGAGTCATCGCTTACGCATCCAGAGCACTTCGAAATCATGAGCAAAATTATCCAACTCATGATCTTGAATTGGCAGCGGTTATTCATGCCCTCAAGATCTGGAGACATCATCTTATGGGTGCTAAGTGTAACATCTACACTGACCATAAGAGCCTCAAGTATATCTTCACTCAAGCTGACTTAAATATGAGGCAAAGGCGTTGGTTAGAACTGATCAAAGACTATGATCTTGAGGTACACTATCATCCTGGCAAGGCCAATGTGGTTGCAGATGCACTTAGCCGCAAGGCACGATGTCATTGCTTATCCGTTGAGGCTATCAGTGACACTCTCTGCAATCAGATGAGGCAACTCAATTTAGAAATCATTCCTCAAGGTAGTCTGAATCATTTATCCATCGAGAATACCCTTCGAGATAAAATTATCAAGTCTCAACTACATAATGAGGGTATCAAAATTATCAAGTCAAAGCTATCACAGGGAGAAGCTAAATATAAGTGTTTTCACACTGATCATCAAGGAACCTTATGGTTCAACAATCGAATTGTTGTACCTAAAGATCATCAGCTTCGCAAGCAAATCCTTGATGAGGCACATCTATCCAAGTTCTCTATTCATCCTGGTAGTACCAAAATGTATCAAGATCTTCGACAAAATTTTTGGTGGACCAGAATGAAAAGAGAAATTGCCAAGTATGTATCCGAGTGTGATACGTGCCAGAGAGTCAAAGCCACTCATCTTAAAGCATCTGGTACCCTTCAGCCACTACCCATTCCGTCATGGAAATGGGAAGACATTAGTATGGATTTCATTGTTGGTCTTCCCAATACATCTCAAAAGCATGACTCCATATGGGTAATTATAGATAGACTTACTAAAACTGCTCATTTTATTCCCGTGCGTACTATCTACACCACCAAGAAGTATGCCGAAGTCTATCTAGATCAAATTGTCAGGTTACATGGTATCCCTAAGACCATTATTTCTGATCGAGGGCCCCAATTCATTGCACGCTTCTGGGAACAGCTGCAGTCAGCGCTTGGAACTAAACTAATTCGAAGTTCTGCATATCATCCCCAAACTGATGGACAGACTGAGCGAGTCAACCAAATTCTTGAAGACATGCTCCGAGCTTGTGTTATACATTATGGTACAAGCTGGGACAAATGTCTTGCCTTGGCCGAGTTTTCTTACAACAACAGTTATCAATCTAGTATTCAGATGGCTCCATTTGAGGCGTTATACGGTCGTAGATGTCGAACTCCTTTGAATTGGTCTCAGACCGGTGAACGCCACATCTTCGGACCCGATCTGGTTGTAGAAGCCGAAGACAAGGTCAAGGTTATTCAAGCCAATCTCAAAACCGCTCAGTCTAGACAAAAAAGCTATGCAGATAAAAGAAGGAAACCTTTGCAGTTCCAAGTAGGAGATTTTGTTTATCTCCGAGTCTCTCCTACCAAAGGTGTCCAGCGTTTCGGCATAAAAGGAAAGTTAGCACCACGATATGTTGGACCCTTTGAGATTCTTAAAGTTTGTGGCCCAGTGGCTTACAAGATTCGCCTTCCATTTCAATTGGCTGCCACTCACGATGTTTTCCATGTCTCTCAACTCAAGAAGTGTATTAAAGTACCTACAGAGGTCATTGAAACCACCGCCATTGAGATTGAACCTGATCTGTCTTACACCGAGCAACCTATTCAAATTTTGGATACCAAGGAAAGAGCCACCAGAAGAAAGATAGTTAGGATGTACAAGATCTTATGGGATCACCACACCAAAGAAGAAGCAACTTGGGAAACAGAATCTTATCTTCAACACAATTTCCCAAACTTCCTTCAAGCCAATCCCCAAACCTAATCGTCTGATTCTTTCTGCCTTCGAATCTCGGGACGAGATTCTTTTTAGGGGGGAGGGCTGTGACACCCTAGGTGTCAAATTGTACCATAATATGTATGAAAGGTAATGCATGTGTTGATTTGTAAAAGGTTGAATGTATTTGTAACAAAAAGACCCTATGTGTAATTAATTGAAAATGTGAGTCCTTTTGTGTAAAAAAAAACATGAGATACAAAAGTAATTTCCAAAAGTTACTAAGGGCCAAATTATAAGAATGCAAGTAATCATGACAGTTCTGAAAACTTGCATTAAGGCCCAAAGTTATGTGGGTAATTATG
The DNA here is from genome assembly GCF_002211085.1 of Panicum hallii. Taxonomy (NCBI): domain Eukaryota; kingdom Viridiplantae; phylum Streptophyta; class Magnoliopsida; order Poales; family Poaceae; genus Panicum; species Panicum hallii. Next base: position 31,320,340 of record NC_038045.1, on the reverse strand, counting down.
TAGCAAAGATAAAATCTTATAAAACTTAAAATTTGTCCAAAGTTTCAAAATAAAGATGCATACTTTGAGTTTTTGAAATCAAACCCTAAAGAAAAGTTGTAGAGCTTGAAAAGTTGTACAACTTTCATTTTGGTCATTTCTCCATTAGAGCCCTGTAACAGTGGGTAACTTTGGTTTTACTTTCAGACCCTTGAAGTTATTGCAAATCACAAATAGGTCCTTGGCGCCCTCCTATTCATCTTCTACCTCTGGCTGTCTCCCCTGCTCCTCTGTTTTACTGTGCCGGCGCTGTAATTCTCGAATTCAAGGCGGCCAGTGCAGCCCCCCTTCCCCCCCTCTCCCAGGCACCGCCCTAGGTCTGCTCCTCTGCCCTAGCCCGCCCTCGTGGCACCTCCCCGCACCCCCACGCGCCCCCCCACTGCCGACCCGAGCTGCCAGCGCCGCGCCACCGTGCCGCCGTCGTTCCCCGGCCGAGCGCCCCTCCCTTCCCCTTCTTTCCCTATATATAGCAGCCCTGAGACCTCCTGAAGCTAACCCCCCCACTCCCTGGCGTCTCCCCCTCGCCGGAGCACTGCTCCCAGCAGCACCACACCGCCGCCCCTACTGCTCACGCCGGCGACCCCCTTCCCGGCCTCCCCGAGCCCGGCTAAACCCTCAAATGAGTATGTCTCGGTGTCCTCTTACTCCCCACCCCCTTCCCCTTGCCATCCAAGCTCTCCATCGCCGGGATTTGTGATGGAGCAGAGCTTGCTCCGGCCGGCCATGGCAGGAGGGCATATCTGCGAAAGTTCAGTTCTTTCCAAGGGTTCAAATGAAAGTTTCAGCCCTTTCTTCCCTTTCTAATGTGCTGAACTTGGAAAACTTCTAGAAAATCGTAGAAAATTCAAAAAAATGTGAAACCAGTTTCATATGAATCTTCATTTCAAATTCTATCATCTTTGTTTTATGACCATGCTGTGAAAATGGATGGTTTGTACTGTATTTAGAGTAAAAGTGAATGGGTGCTCATTATTTCATGTGAGTGATATTTTTGACTTGTAAATTCAATAAAGAATTGTAGGAAATTCCAAAAATTACAAAACCAGTTTTGTTTGAAACTAGGTTTTGAACTCTACAACTTCTATTAAGTAACTTTGGTATGAAACAAAATATTTTTGAATCTATATTGAATTTAAGACATGAAAATGTAATATCCCACCCACCATTCCAATTTTTACCCTATAAGGTTAACTTTGTGATCATGATTTTTGATATACAAATTTCTATAGGATATATAAAGTGATATAAAATCTTCAAATCTAAATTTATGATATAATTTAATTTCTTTTGAGATAACCATTTCAAATTATTTTGAGCAAAAATTTGCTAAGCATACCTTTTAAACTTTAATCAATTAAATCTCTTAATCATGAATTATAAAGTAATCTATTTGTTTTAAATATTCAAAATCTTATAACATTCTTTACTCGAAAAGTTTAAATTCAAATCTAAATTTGAATTTAATTCT
>NC_038045.1:31148833-31298833 GCF_002211085.1 Panicum hallii | reverse complement strand
TAACCAGCTAGCCCCTGAGTCTATGCTTTAATTACGTTTTAGTCCTCGGTTTTTGTCCAGAAGCCCCTGGAAGTCCTGTTTTTCTTACAATTAGGTCCCTGGATCCTGTTTTAAGCGCAGTTTTCACGTTTTAGCTCCGTTTTAGATGTTCTTTATATCCACGTGATCGTTGTAACGCGTAGATTAGTTCTAGGCTAGTTTCATGTGCTGTTTCCATGTAATGTTGTACTGTTTTCTTATGTTTTGCTATCGTTTGTGCATGTGTGTATGTGTGGACTATGTTTGACGATCGTGAGTAGACGCGGAGCCTTTGGAGCAGTACCAGGAGCAGCCGTCTTCCGAACACTTCGAGCAGCAGCCGGGAGAGTACGAGGAAGGCAAGTATAACATGAACTTCCTATCACTTTTAAATACAATTTCATGCTGCATTTTAATACTGTATACCTATAAGGACTTCCTAGCCACTTTTATACCTTTATATATATCCCTTGGGTTGCATTTTGATTAGTTGTGCTAGGTTGCTGCGCTATAACAAATCTTGGTCCTTTTTAATTAATTTGATTAATGGTCTTATGCAACTTAATTCTGGAGCCGACCCTCTGTGCTGTGTGCTTGAGTGGTTTGTGCGTCCTTAAAATATGTTTTTGTTAGAAACATGGTTTAGGGGGCCAGCACGGTGCTTAGTGCTTGGTTGGCCACTCTCCATAAGGACCGGTTCATAGAGCGACAACCTGGGACAACCGCGCAACCACAAGACTGGTATGGGACGGTCTTGACTTATTAATTAGGTCATTTTGGTTCGGGAGTAACTTACCTGCGTGGGCAAGAGGGGTGGTAAGCTTCAATGGTCCCTGCTCCTCCGGCTTGGTCTGTGCTGTGTGTCTTGTACCCCCGGAGGTGGGCCCCATCGTCGCTGATCCAGAATCCTTAGCGGTTACACCTTACCAACGTGATCCTTTGTAACGGTCTCGTAGTGTGCTTGCTAGCCATCTCACCTAAGGAAGTGTGATGAACAACTAGCGTAGCTCACGACTTGTGGGTAAAGTTGTGCAACCTCTCGAGAGTGTAAAACTGATATATCAGCTGTGCTCACAGTCATGAGCGGCCCAGATCCTCCGTCTGATTAGTGGGGTTATCAACCTTTGACGAGGGCGATTCCCCGGGTGGTGTTGGTTTGGATGGTTCTCAGTAGTTCTTAATTAATATTGATTAATTTATTATGCAATTGGGTTTATGGTAATTCATCCACTTGTAGTAATTAGCTTAAATAAAATTTGCCAAGACTAAAAGCTAATGCAGTTGAGTCAGCTAACCTTAGAGCCTCATGCTCGTGTTATACTTGTTGAGTACGAGTTTGTACTCACACTTGCCTCTCTACTCTTCTGTTCTATTTTGGATATCTTCGACTGCTGCTCAGTGCCCGGCAACGTGGAGGACTACGTCAGCGGCTTCGACGACTTCTAGGCGTTTGTCTCCCAGTCGACGTCCCTGTGGCGCCCAGCTCTTCATGTATCTCTTTTACGCTTCCGCAACTCTTGAACCGATTCTTGATTCGGTTGTAATAAAATAATTTATTGATTCATTTACGATTTATATTAATGTTATTCGTGACATGTGTTGTGATATCTTGATGATCTGTTGTATATATGCGTGACTTGATCCTGGCGCATATATGATTGCTCGATTTATGTTCTTATAATCGGGTGTGACAGATTGGTATCAGAGCCGTGTCGACTGTAGGACGAAGCCTAGGTAGAATTGGCCGAGTTTAGGACTTCTGTTCTCTTGCTCGCCTCCGCAAATCCTCAACCATCGTTTTTCTGCTCCCATTCCTTGAGTCTATAGCTTGATCTTTCCTTAGACGTTGGCCTGAGTCGCCTAATCTTGTAAGTTATAAGTTTAAGTTGTCCCGATAAAAATACGCTAGAACGAGTGTGTTAGTCGAGTAGTGTGGAAAACTCGACTAAGTTGTGAATATTGAATGTTGTTATTGTGCAAATGTTTGATTTGGATTTTTGGTTGATTGCATAGGCTAGTAGTTAAACTTGTTCATGCAAATCGACCTAACCCAACTTGAACTAAATAATAAAAATTGAGTTAGAACGTTGGGGGTAAAACCTATATTCCTTTCTTTCTGACATCTCTTTCCGAAGTTTCATTTCCGCAGCTGCACGTATCTGATTCTCATAAATTTCGTTTGTTGCAATCAGATGGTGAACACCAGGCGCACCGGTTCCGGTCCTGACCAGCAGGAACAGAACGACCAGGGTACCGGTCAGCCGCTGCCGATGCCGCCACCACTGACCCCGGAGCAGTTCTTCCAGCTCCAGATGCAGATGATGGCTACCCTGAACAACACAGTTCAGGCCCTGCAGCAGATCCACGCTCAGCCACCGCCTCCTCCGCCGCCTCAGCCCCGTGACAGCGTGCGGATTTTCTGAGAGGTCACCCCCGACCTTCTCTCACGCCACGGACCCACTCCAGGCGGACGACTGGCTTCGTTCGGTGGAGCGCCAGTTGGTTGTTGCGCAGTGCGACGACCGGGAGCGGTCTTACGCCGCAGGGCAGCTGCGAGGTTCCGCTCTTGACTGGTGGGAGTCCTACCCAGCTCGGGATGTGAGGCCCTCACGTGGGACCAGTTCCGCGAGCGTTTCAGGAACCATCACATTCCTGAGGGCATCATGAAGATGAAGCAGAAGGAGTTCCGTGCTCTTAAGCAGGTGAAATTCAACGGAATTCCCTACCATTCCTTTTGAGCTTGATCCATCCTTGATTTCTTTTGGTAAGCCTGATCATGAGCGATTTCTATCCTTGTTATCTGTGTTGTCATTTCAGGGATCGATGACGGTGACGGAGTACCGTGACCGTTTCCTTCAGCTTGCCCGCTACGCCCCTGCTGACGTCGCTCGTGATAGCGATAAGCAGGAGTACTTCAAGGAGGGACTGGATGATCACATCCAGTATGCGCTGCTGAACCACCGCTTCGACAACTTCAACCAGTTGGTTGACGCGGCCCTCAACACCGAGCGCAAGCGCCGGGAGATTGAGGATAAGAAGAGGAAGATGGCTCCATCCCTTCGGGCAGCAACACCCGTCCCCGCTACCAGTACCCTCCGCAGCAGCAGCAGCAGAGGCCGCCCCAGCAGTACCAGCAGCGGCAGCAGTTTCCGCCTCGTCCTCAGCACAGCAGCAGGCGGGACAGGGTCAGAGGCTTCCGGCGCCTCCGGCTCCACCAGCTCAGAGGCAGGGGCGCCCACTCCCCCTCCTGGGCAGCAGGCCGCGCACTTCCTCGAGTGTGCTTCCACTGCGGCGAGCCAGGGCACTACGCCAACGTCTGCCCTCGGAAGGCGCAGGCGGGACAGCAGGGCGTGCAGCACCGCCCAAGGCCCCAGCTCAGGGCAGGGTGAACCACGTGACGGCCGAGTCAGCGGCCGAGGCTCCTAACGTGGTTATTGGTACGTTCATGGTTAATGCCATCCTGCTACAGTGCTTTTCGATACTGGTGCTACCATTCTTTCATCACCCAGTCTTTTGTTGAGCATCATGGTATTCCTACTAGCACATTAAAGAGGTGCATGTTAGTATCTTCACCGGGAGGGCAGTTGAGGTCTCATGTCTTCTGTCCCAGAGTCAGTGTGGCTATAAGGGGGGTAGATTTCAGTGCGAATCTGATGGGCTTGGCTCCAAGGGTATTGATGTGATCCTGGGGATGGAGACTCTTGCTAAATGGGGAGTCCGGATAGATTGTGCTCAGAGGAGGGTTCTTCTGTCAGCACCAGATGGTCAGGAGGTTACTGTTGGAGCTACGGAGCCTTCTGGATTCTTCATCAGATGGAGGCTAGACCCACGGATGGTATTCGCGTGGTGTCTGAATTCCCGGATGTCTTTCCGGATGATTTGCCAGGTATGCCGCCTGATCGCGACATTGAGTTTTCTATTGATCTCTTGCCTGGCACAGCTCCTATTGCTAAGAGGCCCTATCGTATGGCTCCTGTCGAACATGAGGAGGTTAAGAAGACTGTCGACGAGTTGCTAGCTAAGGGTTATATCCGTCGCAGTTTCTCTCCTATGGCTTTTCCTGTGTTGCTTGTAGAGAAGAAGGATGGTGCGAAGAGGATGTGCGTCGATTATCGGGATCTGAATGCAGTCACTATCAAGAACAAGCATCCATTGCCCCGTATTGAGGATCTCTTTGATCAGCTTCAGGGTGCTTGTGTGTTCTCGAAGATTGATCTGCGTTCGGGTTATCATCAGCTGAAGATTCGTCCTGAGGATATTCAGAAGACGGCATTCACCTGCAAGTATGGATTATACGAGTATACGGTCATGTCCTTCGGCTTGACTAATGCTCCGGCTTTCTTCATGCATCTGATGAACAAGGTTTTCATGGATTATCTGGACACCTTTGTGGTGATATTTATTGATGATATCCTGATATATTCCAAGTCAGAAGCAGAGCATGAGAAGCATCTGAGGCTTGTGTTGCAGAGGCTCAGAGAGCACCAGCTGTATGCCAAGCTCAGCAAGTGCGAGTTCTGGATTGACGAGGTTCCGTTCCTCGGTCATGTTATCTCCAAGGGAGGTATTGCTGTGGACCCCGGCAAGGTAAAGGACGTGCTTGACTGGGTTGTACCGCAGACGGTGAAGGAAGTCCGCTCTTTTCTGGGCTTAGCAGGTTATTATCGGAGGTTCATTGAGAATTTCTCCAAGATTGTGAAGCCTTTGACTTCCTTGCTAGAGAAGGGTGTGGATTTCTCTTGGACTGATGAGCGTCAGCGTGCCTTCGAGGAGCTGAAGAGGAGGTTGACTACGGCGCCAGTCCTTACTCTGCCGGACCAGAGCAAGAGGTTCACCGTGTATTGTGATGCTTCGAGGGATGGTCTTGGTTGCGTTTGATGCAGGAAGGCAGAGTGATAGCTTATGCCTCGCGGCAGTTGCGCCGGCACGAGCTGAATTATCCCACTCATGATCTGGAGTTAGCCGCAGTTGTGCATGCTCTGAAGATATGGAGGCATTACTTGTTTGGGCAGAGGTGTGATATTTACACTGATCACAAGAGCCTCAAGTATATTTTCACTCAGAGTGAGCTGAATATGCGGCAGAGAAGATGGCTAGAGTTGGTCAAGGATTATGACCTGGAGATTCATTATCATCCGGGCAAGGCTAATGTTGTAGCAGATGCTCTGAGCAGGAAGAGCTATGTTAACATGGCCGTAGCTTTTCAGATGCCTCAGGAGTTATGCGAGGAGTTTGAGCAGTTGAGTCTGGGTTTCTTGCATCACACCTCGGGTACATCGTTCGAGGCGGAACCCACTCTAGAGTCGGAGATCAGGCAGCATCAGAAGGAAGATCAGAAGCTGCAGGAGATTCGTGAGTTGCTCAAGATTGGCAAAGCTCCTCATTTCAGAGAGGATGATCAGGGTACCTTGTGGTACAAGGGTCGTATATGTGTGCCGGATGTGAATGACCTCAGAAAGTTGATTCTGAGTGAGGCTCATGATACAGCGTATTCTATCCATCCAGGCAGCACGAAGATGTATTACGACCTAAAGGAACGATTCTGGTGGTATGGAATGAAGCGTTCCGTTGCGGAGTACGTGGCTATCTGCGACACTTGTCAGCGTGTCAAGGCAGAGCATCAGAGGCCAGCAGGGTTATTGCAGCCGTTGAAGATTCCCGAGTGGAAATGGGAGGAAATCACTATGGACTTCATTGTTGGCTTGCCTCGTACTCAGAAGGGGTACAACTCCATATGGGTAGTAGTGGATCGGTTGACGAAGGTTGCTCATTTCATTCCGGTAAACACTACTTACTCCGGTGCTAGACTCGCAGAGTTGTACATCTCCAGGATCGTCTGTCTGCATGGTGTGCCGAAGAAGATCATATCTGATCGAGGATCTCAGTTCACTTCACGGTTCTGGGAGCAGTTGCATGATTCGTTGGATACGAAGCTGCGCTTCAGTACTGCTTATCATCCTCAGACAGATGGGCAGACAGAGAGAACCAACCAAGTGTTGGAGGATATGCTTCGAGCCTGTGCTATTCAGTATGGTACCAGCTGGGATAAATGCCTGCCGTATGCAGAGTTTTCTTATAACAACAGTTATCAGGCCAGTCTGAAGAAGTCTCCTTTCGAGGCTCTGTATGGTCGGAAGTGCAGGACTCCGCTGTATTGGGATCAGATTGGTGAGAGGCAGGTATTTGGTCCAGATATTGTTGAGGAGGCCGAACAGTTGGTGCAGCAGGTGCGAGAGAACCTGAGGGTCGCTCAGACTCGTCAGAAGAGTTATGCGGATGTGCGTCGTCGAGATTTGACCTTTGCAGTGGGTGATCATGTATATCTGAAGGTCTCGCCGATGAGAGGAATCCGCAGGTTTAATATAAGAGGGAAGCTAGCTCCTCGGTACATTGGTCCGTTCAAGGTGCTGGAGCGGAAAGGTGAGGTGGCATATCGTCTGGAGTTGCCACTCAATCTCTCAGGAGTGCACGATGTGTTTCACGTGTCTCAGCTGAAGAAGTGCTTGAGAGTGCCAGAAGAGCAAGCACCGATAGAAGGGTTGGATGTGCAGGAGGATCTGACCTATGTTGAGCATCCGGTGAAGATTCTGGAGATATCTGAGAGGGTTACTAGGAATAAGAAGATCAAGATGTGCCGTGTTCAGTGGAGTCACCATACGGAGGATGAGGCTACTTGGGAGCGAGAAGACGAGCTGAGGAAGACGTATCCCGATCTCTTTGCTAGCTAGCCTATCCGAATCTCGGGACGAGATTCCTGTAAGGGGGGTAGGTTTGTAACACCCTAAGGTAATTTCCTCAAATTTTAATTAATTTATTTGGGCTCGAATAAATTTTCCAGGGTTTTCTCTAGTTTATCTCGTATTTAAAGTAATTTTATAACACAAGAAAATAAAATTTATCATAGGATTAAAGTGTTTGTGCATTCATGCCGCAGCATTGTTTTATTTGTGTTGAGGGTGTAGATTTGAATTCAAATGGTATTTGAATTCAAAGGATTTTGTTTGAATGGGTAGAGTATAGGAAAAGAAAAGGAAAGAAGAAAGGATAAAAGAGAAGCAGCCCAACCCTCTCCCAGCCCGGCCCACTCTCCTTTCCCCCTCTCTTCCCTCGGGCCCAACTCTCCCCTCCTCTCCCTGTCCGCGGGCCCTCTCTCCCCTCTCTTTTCTCCCCTGGGCCCCCTTCCCTCTTTCCTTACATCCCGGGCCCTCCCTTCCTCCCCGCGTGGGCCAAGCCGAGGCCCATCTCCCCCCTCAGCCCGAGCTAGCGCCCTCTCCCGCTCGCCCTCTCTCTCTGGCGAGCTGGACCCACCGGTCATCCCCCCCCTCCTCCCCTGCTTCTTCCCCGGCGCAACCCCCTCTCCGAGGATTCCGGCGAGCTTCTTCCTCTGGGCCCGCTCGCCAGAGCACCGCAGCCGCCTTACAAAGCCGCCGCCTGCACCTAGGGTTCTCCCCCGTCGCCGCCACACCCCGCACGCCTAACCCTAGCCGCCAATCGCGCTCGCCGCCGCCGCGCGCCCCGGGCCGCCGCCGTCCCGCCTCCTCGTTGGTCGCCGCCGTCGTCCAAGCCTCGAGAACTCACCCCGGGGTGGTAAGGATCCTCCCCCGCCTCTCTTTTTCCTCGGTTCCGCTCCTCCGCGGCCGCGCGCGCTCACCGGAGTACCCTAGCCGCACGCCGCCGTCGCCCGGCCGCTACGGCCACCGCTTCAGCTCCCTTTTGCCCCAAGTGGGTTCCCCGTGTTCACCTCCCTCTCCCCGTGCTAGCCTTGTCCCGAACTAAGGCCGGAAACGCCCGATTGCAAGTGCTCCGGCGAGCCTCCGCCGCGCCCGACGCCTCTCCCCCGCCGGAACCGGCCGGAGATCTGTCCACCGTCCGATCCAATCCTAACGGTCTGGATTAGATCCAGACCGGTACTCAACCCGCGCCGCACGATTTCAAACCGACGGATCGGATTAGATCTCGGTCAGGTGCAGATCTCAGCCACACGTTTTAAATCCTGTGGCCCGCGTGAGTGCAAGCCCTAGATCTCTCTTGAGCCATCCGATTTTGATCCGAGCGTCCAGATCCGCAGATACCCTTTCACGGGACGGATCTAATCTGAGCCGTCCGATCTTAATCCAGCGATCCAGAATAGAAGATAACGCTTCAGCCGCTTCTTTTGCTAAAGAACCCCCGGGTTTTCTAGGAATCAACCCGCCGTCCACCCGTGAGTCAAAAATAATTACGGATAGGTCCTGTTTTATGCGTTTAGGCCCCTGGCTTCTCTGGAAATCTAACCCGCCGCCCAGCCTGAGGTTTCTAACCAGCTAGCCCCTGAGTCTATGCTTTAATTACGTTTTAGTCCTCGGTTTTTGTCCAGAAGCCCCTGGAAGTCCTGTTTTTCTTACAAATAGGTCCCTGGACCCTGTTTCGAGCGTAGTTTCCGCGTTTTAGCTCCGTTTTAGGTGTTCTTTATATCCACGTGATCGTTGTAACGCGTAGAATAGCTTTAGACTAGTTTTGTGTGCTGTTTCTATGTAATGTTGTACTGTTTTCTTATATTTTGCTATTGTTTGTGCATGTGTGTATGTGTGGACTATGCTTGATGATCGTGAGTAGACGCGGAGCCTTTGGACGAGTACCAGGAGCAGCCGTCTTCCGAGAAGTTTGAGCAGCAGCCGGGAGAGTACGAGGAAGGCAAGTATAACATGAACCTCCTATCACTTTTTAATACAAGTTCATACTGCATTTTAATACTGTATACCTATAAGGACTTTCCTAGCCACTTTATATCCTATATATATATCCTTTGGGTTGCATTTTGGTTAGTTGTGCTAGGTTGCTGCGCTATAACACACTGGGTCCCTTTTAATTAAATTTGATTAATGGTCTTATGCAACTTAATCCTGAGAGTGACCCTCTGTGCTGTGTGCTTGAGTGGCTCACGTCTCCTTAAAAGATGTTTTTGTTAGAAACATGGTTTAGGGGGCCAGCACGGTGCTTAGTGCTTGGTTGGCCACTCTCCATAAGGACCGGTTCATAGAGCGACAACCTGGGACAACCGCGCAACCACAAGACTGGTATGGGACGGTCTTGACTTACTAATTAGGCCATTTTGGTTCGGGAGTAACTTACCTGCGTGGGCAAGAGGGGTGGTAAGCTTCAATGGTCCCTGCTCCTCCGGCTTGGTCTGTGCTGTGTGTCTTGTACCCCCGGAGGTGGGCCCCATCGTCGCTGATCCAGAATCCTTAGCGGTTACACCTTACCAACGTGTCCTTTGTAACGGTCTCGTAGTGCGCTCGCTAGCCATCTCACCTAAGGAAGTGTGATGAACAACTAGCGTAGCTCACGACTTGTGGGTAAAGTTGTGCAACCTCTCGAGAGTGTAAAACTGATATATCAGCTGTGCTCACAGTCATGAGCGGCCCAGATCCTCCGTCTGATTAGTGGGGTTATCAACCTTTGACGAGGGCGATTCTCCGGGTGGTTGGTTTGGGTGGATCTCAGTAGTTCCTAATTAATATGGATTAATTTATTATGCAATTGGGTTTATGGTAATTTATTCACTTGTAGTAATTAGCTTGAATAAAATTTGCCAAGACTAAAAGCTAATGCAGTTGAGTCAGCTAACCTTAGAGCCTCATGCTCGTGTTATACTTGTTGAGTACGAGTTTGTACTCACACTTGCCTCTCTACTCTTCTGTTCTATTTTGGATATCTTCGACTGCTGCTCAGTGCCCGGCAATGTGGAGGACTACGTCAGCGGCTTCGACGACTTCTAGGCGTTTGTCTCCCAGTCGACGTCCCTGTGGCGCCCAGCTCTTCATGTATCTCTTTTACGCTTCCGCAACTCTTGAACCGATTCTTGATTCGGTTGTAATAAAATAATTCATTTATGATTCGTTTACGATTTATATTAATGTTATTTGTGACATGTGTTGTGATATCTTGATGATCTGTTGTATATATGCGTGACTTGATCCTGGCGCATATATGATTGCTCGATTTATGTTCTTATAAATCGGGTGTGACACTTACCGCTTACCATATTTCACGGCATGTGGCTAGTACTTTCAAACGCTTAACCACTGCTACCACACACTGCGGCCTTATCCAGTTTCAACAACACAGATGGGGTATCAGCTCAACCATGATACCTCACAAAACTCCCGTCCGTCATCCTTATAGTGGTAACATGAATGTAAACATCACAATTCCTATATCGTGCGAGTGACAGGGAATCACTCGACTTTTACCGGTCCTATAAGTAGAGCAGCTATTCGGACTCAAGTTCTAGTGTTCAATACATCGGTTACTGGAATATGCAACTAAGGTTTCCAAACAACTCCTAAGAACTTAATGCATAAAGATATATATATAAATAGTATAGTTTGCAGTGTAAATAAAGTAGGGGTAATGTCCGGGGCTTGCCTTTCTACGTAGGATTGGGAGCGGTAGGGTCGAAGTTATCCGAACTTTGGTTCGGAGCTTCAGTTAAACCTTCGACGGCGTTCCCGGGTTCTTCAGTTGATTCCTCTCCTTGTCCCAGAATGAGCTCGTAGTCACCGTCGGTGAGAGTAGTCGAGTCTACATGATATGCAAAACTATAAGTTACGGAATGCACATTCTTTTATGTTATTTCACAATAAAGTTGCAATCCAAACAAAAGAACATTATATTTCAACAAACAACCTAACTACCCTGTACTAGGCAGTCATTTATCGAGTATTAATTATTTTATCTAGATACATTAAATAGTTAAGTTAACTCTACTAAGTATCTAAGTAGTGGCATGGGACAATAGGTTGGGGTGATGCCCAATAACTAAATTAAATCATTTTATCTATAGCTTATATTATTTATTTATATGAATTCCATGTTGATGTTTAAATTATGTACTTACTATAACATATTCAATTTTGTTTTAATTGTTTTCCACCTAATCTGAGGGTGGGAATTTAGCAACAGACTACATCATTATAGAACAGCACCAGCAAATATTTTCATGATTTTAGAGCATTTAAATTTATGATATTAATTGTACAAGATTAACTTATGCATTAGTTGTAACTAAGCTCATATACTAAGAAATATCCCTTAAATGCTAATATAATTATTTTTCTTAAATTCTACATGTTAAAAGAAAATTAACCCAACTGATTTCACATTTTTATCATTTTTCAATCAATTACTATGCATTTCCTAAGATTACAAGTAACTAAAATTAACCTTTAAATTAGAGTACAAAACATTCAGAAACTGAAGTTTATCCCTTAAGTAAAGTTGTAGAACTTTAACTAAAGATTCCAACAAATTTTAGTTTACCTTTTTATGATTTTTCCCTGAATTGATATAGAATTTCAAAGTTGGCAACATAATTATAAAAGGGAGGTCCTTCGGGCACTATTTATCTGAGTCTAAGGCTTTGCAGAAAACCCCCTGGTCTTCTATTTCTTCTAACCCGAAGTCCCTGGGCTAGAGACAGGAGCAGAGCAAGAAGAGGGCGGCCATGTTCCGGCGAGGGGGTTCACCGGCGGCGAGGTCCAAGGGGAGGAGAGGGCTCAGGGGCTTACGGGGGTTTGAACGCACCACGTGTCGAGGGTCGTGGCGGTCGGAAAAAGGAATCCCGATGAGAGCCCGAGGTGGCGGCGGAGAGACCAACGACGACGACGGTGCTCCGGCGGTCGACGTCGACCGGAAACCTGCGCACGAGCTTCAGTAAGTCATGGGGAAGGTGTAGGTGCAACCAATTGGACGCATTCGTGTTGGATTAGAGGTGACCGACGGAGACAGTAGCGGCGGCGGCGAGGAGGAATGCCGGCGAGTGTCGGGGAGTCGATGTGCTGGACTAGAGAGCCAACGGATGGGTCGTGGAGCTTCACAGGAATGATGTAGTGCTGGCTAGGGAGTTGGGGTAGCGCGGGAAGGCTCGGATTGTGCTGCCCACGGTGAGGCTGAAGGCGGCGACGGTGGCACTCGTCGGAGATGAAGTTCTGGCTGCAATTGGAAGGCAACAGGAGGTCGATGAGCACTGGTGAGCAATGGGGAAGCTTGCACGAGGGTGGATTGGGACGGAGGAGGTCCGGTGATGGCTGCCCACGGGAATGCCGTGCGTGGCCGGAGCAAGAGAAGACGGCGGCGGTGGAATGTGGGTCGAGTGCTCGAAATTGGGTACTGGAATTGGAAGAGCAGAAGGTAGGCGTTGAAGTGATGCTATTGCGCGCGAGAGACCGAGAGTTAAGGCTTCACGGTGGGCTGTCCACGGCGATGAGGAGGTGGCGGCCAGCGGACGCTCGGGGTAGTCGTGGTGCGCGCGTGGGAGGCCACCAGGGGAGAGGAACTGGACCGGGAGAGGAAGAGGGCGACGCGTGGATGTGATCCCAACAGGAGGTGGCGCTGCGGCGGTGGTAGAGCGGTGGCAGGGGCGAAGCACTGCCGGCGGCAGGCGAGCAGAGCAGGGGCCCACGTGCGCGAGGAGGAAGAAGAGAGGGGAGAGGTCCGGGGGACTTGCTTGTGATTTCTAAAAAGTTCAGGGACCTCTCGGTAAACTAAAATCCCTCACTGCTACAAAGGTCAAATGAGAAAATGCTCAAAATAAAAGTTGTAGAGTTTTTCAAACTCTACAACATTGCTTTAGGGCTTAGGTTCAGAAACTCAAAGTTTATAGCTTTTCATATTGCATTTTGAAATAAAGATGAAATTTAAATTAACTTTGTCTTTGCCCACCTAAATTTGATCAAATTTTGGGCATGTTTACAATTTTTCTAGATTGTCATGATTACTTGTATTTTTACACATTAGTCCTTAAGTAAATCTGAATTTTACTTTTATATTTCAATCATTTCACATGTAAACCCTTATATCTTTGTGTTAATCACACATAGGTCCTTAGTTTCAAACAAAAGTCTATTTTTCTTAGGTTTTAACTTAACTTTTGTACTTTTCTTCTCTATGGTCATGTAGATTTAACACTTAATGGCATATTTACCCAATTACCCTCAAGGACTTATATAATTCATAAATTACAAATATACCCGTAGTTCTCTTGTACAACTCACCTACATCATAGCAAGCATGCATATAAGATATCCAAACTTAGTGTCTAGGTTTCTAACTACCTGGATGTTACAGCCTCCCCCCCTAAAAAGAATCTTGTCCCGAGATTCCGAAGCTGAATAGAATCAGACGATTAGATTTGAGGATTGGCTTGAAGGAAATTCGGAAAATTTCGTTGAAGATAAGATTCTGTCTCCCAAGTTGCTTCTTCCTCGGCGTGATGATCCCATAGGATTTTATACATCTTCACTGTCCTTCTTCTGGTGAGCCTTTCCTTGGTATCCAAAATTCGAATAGCTTGCTCGATGTAAGATAAATCGGGTTCAATCTCAATGGCACAGGTTTCCACGATTTCTGTGGGTACTTTGACACATTTCTTAAGCTGAGAGACGTGGAAGACATTGTGAATAGAAGCTAATTGAGATGGAAGACCAATTTTGTAAGCTACTGGGCCACAAACATTGAGGATTTCAAAGGGTCCGACATATCGGGGTGCTAATTTCCCTTTTATGCTGAAACGTTGGACACCTTTCGTAGGAGATACTCGGAGATAGACAAAATCTCCTACTTGAAATTGCAGAGGTTTCCTTCTCTTATCCATGTAGCTTTTCTGTCTAGACTGAGCGGTTTTGAGATTGGCTTGAATAACCTTGACCTTATCCGAAGATTTTGCGTTCATCGGTTTCAGACCAACTCAAAGGAGTTTGACATCTTCGATCGTATAACGCTTCAAAAGGAGCCATTTGAAGACTAGCTTGATAACTGTTGTTGTAAGAGAATTCAGCTAGAGCAAGGCACTTGTCCCAGCTTGTACCATAGTGGATAATACAAGCTCGAAGCATGTCCTCAAGGATTTGGTTAACTCGCTCAGTTTGTCCATCAGTCTGGGGATGATATGCGAAACTTCGAATTAGTTTAGTTCCTAGAGCTGATTGTAATTGTTCCCAAAAACGTGCAATAAATTGGGGCCCTCGATCAGAGATGATGGTTTTTGGAACCCCATGCAATCGAACAATTTGATCCAGATAGACTTCGGCATACTTTTTAGCAGAGTAAGTGGTATGCACAGGGAGAAAATGAGCTGTTTTAGTAAGTCTATCGATAATTACCCATATGGAGTCATGTTTTTGGGAGGTGTTAGGAAGACCAACAATGAAATCCATACTAATGTCTTCCCATTTCCATGACGGAATAGGTAGTGGTTGAAGTGTACCAGAAGCTTTTAAGTGGCTGGCTTTGACTCTCTGGCAAGTATCACACTCAGATACATATTTGGCAATTTCCCTTTTCATTCTGGTCCACCAAAAATGTTGTCGTAGATCTTGATACATTTTGGTGCTACCAGGATGAATAGAGAATTTGGATAGATGGGCTTCATCAAGGATTTGTTTACGCAGTGGATGATCTTTAGGTACAACGATGCGATTGTTGAACCATAGGACTCCTTGATGATCGGTGTGGAAACACTTATATTTGGCTTCTCCCAGAGATAGCTTTGATTTGATGATTTTGATACCCTCATCATGTAGTTGCGACATGATGATTCTGTCCTGCAGAGTAGACTTAATGGATAGCAGATTCAGACTACCTCGAGGAATGATCTCTAGATTGAGTTTCCTCATCTGATGGCAAAGAGTGTCACTAAAGGTGGATATGGATAAGCAGTGACAATGTGACTTGCGGCTAAGTGCATTCGCAACCACATTGGCTTTGCCCGGATGGTAGTGTACCTCAAGGTCATAGTCTTTGATCAATTCCAACCAATGCCTTTGCCTCATATTTAGGTCAGGTTGAGTGAAAATATACTTGAGGCTCTTATGGTCAGTGTAGATATTACACTTAGCACCCATAAGATGATATCTCCAGATCTTGAGAGCATGGATAACTGAGGCTAATTCAAGATCATGTGTCGGGTAGTTTTGTTCATGAGTCCGAAGTGCTCTTGATGCATAGGCAATGACCCGGTTGTTTTGCATAAGGACACAACCAAGGCCAATTCCGGAAGCATCGCAATAGACATCAAAAGGTTGAGTACTATCTGGCTGAGCTAGCACTGGAGCAGTTGTTAGGAGTTTTCTCAAGGTATGGAATGCTTCCTCACATTTGTCATTCCAGCAGAATTTAACTTCTTTCTTTAATAGCTCAGTCATGGGTTTAGCTATTTTGGAAAAGTCTGGAATGAATCGGCGATAGTATCCCGCCAATCCAAGAAAACTTTGAATTTGATGGACTGAAATTGGAGGTTTCCAGTCCATAACCTCCTGGAATTTGGTTGGATCTACTGATATGCCTTCACTAGAGATAGTGTGTCCTAAAAATTTCACACTATCTAGCCAGAATTCACATTTCGAGAATTTGGCATAAAGGTGATGATCACGTAGTCGTTGAAGGACGACACGTAAATGGTTGGCATGGTCCTCTTTAGTTTTGGAGTATATCAAAATGTCATCAATGAAGACCACGACGAATTTGTCGAGTTCCGGCATAAAGACTGAATTCATGAGATACATGAAATATGCCGGTGCATTAGTAAGCCCGAATGACATAACCAGATATTCATAAAGTCCATATCTGGTTGAGAAGCCTGTTTTTGGAATGTCACAAGGTTTAATCTTGATTTGGTGATAACCAGAGCGTAAGTTAATCTTAGAGAAGACCTTAGCTCCAGCCAGTTGATCAAACAAAATGTCAATGCGGGGAAGAGGGTACTTATTTTTGATAGTGACCGCATTGAGTGGACGATAATCGACACATAGCCGTAGGCTATTGTCTTTCTTCTTAACAAAAAGAGCAGGACAACCCCAAGGTGAGGCACTTGGGCGTATATAACCCTTATCAAGAAGATCTTGGAGCTGAATTTTTAGTTCTGCTAATTCATTTGGAGGCATGCGGTACGGCCTCTTTGAAATAGGAGCGGTGCCCGGTTGAAGTTCAATGATAAACTCGATATCTCTATCTGGTGGCATTCCAGGCAAGTCGTCTGGAAAGACATCGGGGTATTCACATACTATAGGAATATCCTTGACTTTGATATTTGTGATGGTATACGTGCAAGGGTGCAGATATTCTGACTGAGGCAGATAAAGGGTGGTGATCCCATAGTATGGTGAATCAATTTTGACAACTCAGGAAGAAATATCTAGCCGTACTTGATGTTTAGTCATCCAGTTTGTCCCAAGTATAACATCAATACCCTCCAAACTTAATAAAACCAAATCAGTTTTGATTTCTTTACTACCTAACTGAATTGGCACACCTCTAATCATTTGGTTGGAAGTGATATTTCCTCCAGGGGTAGAGATCATATATGACCCTTGGGTTAAACAAGGATCAAGTCCTATCCGGGTACCACAGTTGTTACTAATGAAACTATGTGTTGCTCCTGAATCAAATAATGTAACAACTGGTTTGTGGTGAATAGAGAATGTACCCGACATGACGGAAGCTCCATCCGGAAGCTCTGCAAGGGTAGTGAAATTAATCCGTCCTTGCCGGACTTGCATCATCGGTTTCTTGCCCTTGTTCTGGTTACCCTGAGTAGAACTCTGCCCTTGATTAGGTTTCTTGGGCCGCGGACAATCTCTGATGAAATGATCCGCACTTCCGCAATTGAAATAGCGATAATTGCTGCTTCTCTGTTGCACTTGTTGAACATTTGGCCGCGGGCCAGATTGTTGTGGTTGTTGCGGAGGAACGGGAGGTCTATACCTTCCTTGCTGTTGGGGCGGCCTGAAAACCAGTCTACCAGTTGGCGCATTCCATTGCGGTGTTCTGAACGGTGTGTTGGGAACAACCCGATACCTCGGTGGTTGAGCACTCGAGGGTCCAGTAGGATTCTTTCTCTTTTTCTCAGCATAATGCGCCACAATGCAATCTTCTTGGGTTAAGGCCATATTAACCAGTTCGCTGAAATTATTAGCCCTTACAAGATTTAGGCGTTCCTTGAGCTTGGTATTAAGACCCCGACGGAAACGATCTTGTTTCTTGGCATCATTATCCGCATGATATCCTGCATATTGACACAGATGATTAAAGTTCTGTGCGTACTGCAGGACTATACTGGTGCCTTGAGTAAGTGCCAAAAATTCATTCAACTTTCGTTCCAGCAATCCTTCTGGAATATAGTGTGCTCTAAAGGCTGCCCGAAACTCATCCCAGGTGATAACATGCCCTGCAGGCTGCATGGCGTAGAAATTATCCCACTAGATCCGAGCAGCACCTCAGAGTTGCTGGGCGGCAAAGGAAGCTTTGCTGGAGTCCACACAAGGCATTGTCAATAGAGCGAACTTTGATTCAATTATATGGAGCCAAGCATCGGCATCCAAGGGTTCTTCAGCTTTACTGAAAAATGGAGGCTGGGTACTGATGAAATCCTGATAACTGGCCACTGGAGGATTTAGGTCATCACGACCTCCTCGGAATTGTTGACATTGCTGGTTCTGCTGTGCTTGTACCAGCAAGTTAAGAAGTTTAGTTTGCCGAGCCATAACCTCGGCAAGGTTGGGAGGTGGTGGTGGCGGTTGTTGAGAACCGCTGGCCTGATCTGCCCGGAAACCTTCCGGGGTTCCGCGCGTGGCTCCAACCATCCGAAATAAAGGAGATGTCCATTATTCACCACATAATCTTACTCCCACTTTTAGAAGATAATTCACTTAGAATAACAATGCATACATTCCATTCAATCATCTCATTTCAGAACTTAAGGATAGTGAATAAGATGATAAAATAGGAAACTTATATTACAACACGGACTCTGACTGTTCTCCACATCACACATCTAAAGTTCCCCACGCAGGCCATCTAGGTTACAACAAATGGCACGAGATCTAGATAAGTTACTCACTACCTAAGTTATTACACTTCCCATAGGTTACACCTAAAAGGTCGACGATTTGCTAACTAAAAATCGTCGAAGTTGCCTACAGAAGATTGACTGCCAGAAAAGGAGTGATAGGGACTAAGAACAGGATCCCCGTGCTCGGAGTCAATCTCTGAAACACCCTCAATCTCTTCCGGATCTTCTTCTTCTTCAGGCATTACGGGTGCAGCGGGAAGTATCGGTTGCTGCTGCAGTTCCTCAAGGTGAGCCTGGGCATCGTCAGCTGCAAGTATCAGATCGTGAACTTGTGCCTGTAGGAATTCAATAACAGTGTCGCGCTGAGTGATTATATGATCACTCTCGTTGATCTGATCTTCTCGATAAAGAATAGTCTCATCCCGTGCTGCGATGATTTCATCCTTCTAAGTCACCAGGGCTTGTAACTCTCCTATCTGAGTAACTTGGCGATCAGTATTCCGATAGTGACATCCAGGTAATAAGATTCATAAAAACTAAAACTTTGGGTGTAATAGACATGGTTGTTAAGGGTGTATTTAAAAATCCCCATCCATTATAAGTTTTTATGTGTAAGGTGTGTTTTGGATATGATTATAAGGAGAAATAAGCCCTTAAGTAAGGATAAGGGCCTATGTGTGAATAAATACAGGTTATAGGGTCTTTTGTGTAAAAAGTTGAGGAGTAAAAGTAACTTTCATGCTTACTTAAGGACTTATTTGTAAAAATTGTTTGTCATCATGAAATTCTATGAATGTTTGCAAATATGTCAAAAATTAAATTAAAACCTTGCTTGGTAAGGACAGGGGTAATTTAAATCTTACTTTATTCAAAACTTAACAAGTAATGCTGCAAACTTTGAGTTTTTGAATTTGAGTCCTAAAGCAAATTTGTAGAGTTTGAAAAACTCTACAACTTTCATTTTGGGACTTTTCTCATTTGATCCTTAGATCAGTGGGAATTTTTAGTTTACAAGCAGACCCCTAAGCTTTCAAGGTTTTGCAAATCAGTCCCTGGTTGCTTTTCCCCAACTTCTTCCTCTGCACCCCCTCTGTTCTCCTCCGCTTCACCTCTGTCGCCGGCGCAGGCCATCTCCCCTAGCCCTGCCCCGCCCTGCCTCACCGCCGTTCAGCTGCTGCTGCCCTCCCCCACGTGTCGCCCTACCTCTGGCCGCCGCCGTAGCTCCTCCCCGCTGTCCCCTTCTCTGCGCGCCACGGTGCCCTCGGGGTGCTTGCCGGCCGCCACCTCGCCGCCGCAATCCAGAGCACAGCCGTGGCCCTCCCTTCCTCCACTCTTCTCCCTCTCTTCTGTAAACCAGTGCCGCTACAAACCGACCACATTCCCCTCTTTTTCCAACTGCAGTGCCCCTTCTTCCTCCACGCAAAACCGAACCGCCGCCGCCGCTCCCCGCCGGAATTCCTCCTAACCGCGCCACCCCATCCAAATTCCTTGGGCCAGTTGCTTCGCCACCTCCTCCACTAACCCCTGACCAGAGCTGATCCAATCCGGCCCCTCCTTTCGCCGGAATTGCTTCCACCCTGAGCCGCCGCTCGCCGGAGCCGTCCGAGCTCACCCCGTCGTCGATAGAGCTCGCCGCCGGCGAGAACGCAGGTGAACCGACCGGCCGACCATCGTCAACAATGGGCAAGGGCATATCTGTGAGTAGAAAACCTTTTCCAGGGGCCTGAATGCAAAAGAACCGAGACCCCCCCCCCCCTTAAGTGCTTGTTATTTCATGTGATGCGTATGCTGTCTTGTAAAATGCATAACAAATCGTAGAAAATTCCAAAATTGACAAAACTTGTTTTATTGGAAACTAGATTATGAACTCTATAACTTTTGTCAAAAGAATTTGATTTGACACCAAATCTTTTTGAATTTATTTTAAATTTGAAACAAGGGAGTGTAATATCTTTAATTCCTACATGTTAACCTTGTAGTTTATGATTTTGATATGCAATTTTTATAGATGGTGTATGAAATGATGTAAGGTTTCCAGATCTAAATTTATGTTATAATTTAAATTCTTTTAAGTTAACCATTCCAATATTTTGAACTAGAATTTGCTAAGCATACCCTTTGAAACTTAACTAATCAGATCTTTGGTCATGAATTATTAAATATGCAAATGGTTTATACTTAGATGTTCAAAACCATATGACATTCTTTACCCAAAGTTTAAATTCAAATTTAAATTTAAATTTAACCCTAAACTATATTTTAATGCTTGTTTTTAGTTAATTCAATGATATAGTCAAAGGTTAAACATAAAGTATAAGTTTGGGCTAAACTTTTTCTTTATTTGTCAATTCTTGAATGTTAACCTCTTTAAGGTGTATTTTTTGATGTGAACTAAATGAAAGAGTGTGCATTCCCTAATATAATATTTTTGCATATCATGTAGAACCATTTACTCTCGTCGACGGTGACTACGAGTTGATCGCGGACCAGGCCGAGGAAACTCCTGAAAATCCCGGAGACACCGTCGAGAATCTAACTGAAGCTCCGAACCAAGGTTCGGAAGACCTTGATCCTACTGCCCCCAACCCTACACAAGAAGGCAAGACCCGGACATAAATCCTATTTTATTTACTCTGCAACCTATGTTATTATATCTATCTCTGCATCAAGTTCTTAGAAATTGTTTGAAACCCTAGTTGCATTTCCCTAGGAACCAATGTATTGAGTAGTAGTACTTGAGTCCGACTAGCTGCTATGCTAATAGGACCGGTAGAAGTCGGGTGATTTCCTGTCACTCGCGCGATATAGGAATTGTAATGTTTACATTCCTGTTATCACTATAAGGATGACGGACGGGAGTTTTATGAGGTATCATGGTTGAGGTGATACCCCGTCTGTGTTGTTGAATTGGATAAGGTCGCAGCGTGTGGTAGCGGTGGTTAAGCGTTTGAAAGTACTAACCACATGCCGCGAAATATGGTAAGCGGTAAGCCTAGTAGCCAATCGGCCCGAGTAGTGGACATACCTCCCACCACTCGTCTTGCTTCTTCTGGTTACTTATGTTCGACGTGTGGGAATACGTGTTGCAAGGGCAACCAGGATACGGGTTTTGTAGTCGCGCTACAGACGTACGTCCTGCACTTTGGAAGTGCGTATGGTCCTGCAGTCGCTTGTGGTGGCTCTGATCCACGAGTCGGAATGAAAGGTAAACGGTTGCTTCGGAACGACCCTTTGGTGTTCCAAGCGTGTGAGTTAGGTTTACCTTGCAAGGTTAAATTCGATTCAGAATCGTCCGCTTCTCACGATGGTTGAGACTGCTTAAACCCTTTGCCACATTGAGTAACAAGAGCAATTAAATTATCAAAAATGATGAATGATCAAAGGTTATACCATGCTTGTATAGATTTAGATGCTCACCTAGAATGGATATTCAACTAGAACTTCAAAGCTAAAAGAGAAAAATAAGGATCTACTCTTAGTTGCTTTTCCGCTGAAAATTTATCCCATGACCATTACTAGATTTCATGAGTCTAGTTATATGGCTATGTGTACCATCACCGGGTAAGCCTTGCTGAGTATTAGAATACTCAGCCTTGCTTTGTAACTTTTGTTCAGGTAATGCTCCTGCTGACCCAGCTCTGCCTGTACCGTGGCCCTACCCTCTGCTTGATGGTTGGTCCGTGGAGTGGGACCCGTCCCCGGCCAACCCGGACCCCTCCGAGTGATGTCATGCAAGGGCAAGCATGACATCTGTACTGACGACGTGTATTATACCGTACTTTAAATTCCACTGCTTTACCTAAAACCTATGTCGGTTTGTAATAATTCCCTGGATGGGAAGGTGATGTTACTTTTAAAACACTCATGTAATTTAACTGCCTGTGATGTAAATTGTGATGGCCTTTGTATCTCTGGACTCGCCTTCGTGCGGGGTACCTTGTTGTGATCCTGCTTTCGGTGGTTTATCGGGACGTTACCCGACAAGCCAAGAGATTATACCGTTTGAAGCACGTTGGAACCCTCGGCAGTGGACTCACGTACTTGAGCCGGTATAATTCAGGTTGGTTCTGCCACAGCTGGTATCAGAGCTAACAAGTGTACACTGGAGATGTGAGGTGCCTTAAAAACACTTTTGGTATAAAATTTGGCCAACAAAGTATGTTGTAAAAATACGTTGGATTCGTTAAGGATGTGCTTAGTACGTAAAGCCCTAGGGTGATGTTTAAGGGAAAAATAGAGGTGGCTGTACTATATATATATAAATCTAACCTCCAGCATTACTTTCTGTCAAAACTTAAATTCATGCACAACTTAATGTTACTTTCTGTAACGACACCTTCGATGGTGAGGTAAGAAGGTAAGGATCCTCAGCCAACTGAGGGAGCTTGGCCTTCCTATCGGTGATGCGAACCGAACGCTGTTTCTCAAGCAGTGGCCTACTTGAGATGCTGCCAATGTACCAACTTAGGTTGACTATATTGGGAGTATGAGATTCGGCGCAGGGTATGGCGATCGCTGTTCATACCCCACATTTTGCGGTACCCCCCGTGAATACGTTGTTTCGGCAACGTATGTTAACGTTGTCTGTACGGCGGTAATGGTACAGATGCTATTTCTATAGTGAACAGTAATGGTTGGGGACGCTTTCATGACATGCTGGCATGAAAGGTTCATTGGATATATATATGTATTGTGGTTTTTTTTGCAGGTACACTAACCACGAATACGAAATTAGGACGGATAGGGCTTATCGGCTAGTTATTAAGGAGAGACGTATGTGTTATGCCACCGAATCTAACCGCGTAAGTTCGAAGATATTCGGCAGTTGTTTTTGGTTGAGAGGATGAGTAGTACGTGCATGCATAATTTCTTGATAAACAAAAGGATGTATTGTATGATTCAGTTAAGATAAAGATGAATAGTATGTTGTTTATCTTTAATATGAGTTAATGGGGTTCTTGTGGTAGTGTTGGTCAAAAATCTTAAGTTTATATCCAGGTTATAGATTCTACGGTTGTTAGTACCAATCGTTTCTCCCATTTACCTTGTGACTTTCTAACGAGGTAAGTACATCTCACCATTAGCATTCTTGATTGCAGATGGCAACTCCACCTAATGTCTTCTGGGATCCGGAAGGGCATCTTCACACCAATGCCCTCCATTGGGAAGGTTTCCCTCGTCTACTCTGGGAATCCTTACAATCTTTTCATTATACGGAGCCTCCTCAGTATGATGCTATCGAGTTTGTGGAGGATGGAGTCCATAGAGCTCATGTCAGAATGACTATTCCACAGCATCCATTTCGCTCCCTATGGCCGCCCATTGAAGTTAACATAATGGGTTATCGAATCATGGATACTGTTGAAGGAGCGGCATTAGAGGCAATCTATCGTTTCTGCATTCAGCATCCGAAAGAAGTTGCAGGAAAGCCCATCGGGTTATTCTCAACGACAAATCCCGATGAGCCAGAATGGAACCTCAGAATCGTCCCTGAGAGTCATAGATTGGATGGTCCCCCGGAAGATGCACTACAGGGGATGATGCGATTTATGAATGTACAATACCATTATCATCTGCTCCTGCGTCGTGAGTTGGGACGAGTGATCTATGTTGCTCGAGGTCACTACAGAGAGGCTGATAGACAAAATACTCAAGTAGATCAGCTCCAAGCTTTAGTGATTCAAAAGGATGAGATTATTGCAGCACGGGACGAAACTATCCATCACCGGGAGGATCAGATCAATGAGAGTGATCACATAATCACTCAACATGATACTGTTATTGAATTTCTACAGGCACAAATCCATGATCTGATACTTGCGGTTGATGATGCTCAGGCTCAAATCAAAGAACTGCAGCAACCACCGATCCCTCCCGTTGCACCTGCAGTACCTGAAGCCGAAGAAGAAGATCCAGAAGAGATTGAAGGAGTCTCAGAACTTGATTCTGAGCATGGTGATCCTGTTCTTAGTTCTCACCATTCTTCTTCTGGTAGTCAATCTTCCGTAGGCAACCTCGACGATTTCTAGTGGTCGAATCGTCGACTTTCTTTTAGTTGTACTCTGTGAGGAGTGAGGTGCTCTAGTTAAGGTGTAGTTTGTTTAGACCTAGAGTCATTTGATGTAATATAGATGGCTGGTAAGGGGATCCTATAACTATGTGATGAGAAGAACCCTTGTATCCATGTTGTAATATAAGTTTCATGTTTTTATCTCTCTAATCTTTATCTTAAAATGTTGATATGAGAAGATTGAATGGAATATGTACATGGTATATATGGATGATGTATTTTCTGAAATTAGAAGTAAGATTATGTGAATATTAATGGACGTCTCCCTTATTTCAGATGGTGGGAACCACGCGTGGGACCCCGGAAGGTTTCCGGGC
Organism: Panicum hallii; assembly: GCF_002211085.1. Taxonomy (NCBI): domain Eukaryota; kingdom Viridiplantae; phylum Streptophyta; class Magnoliopsida; order Poales; family Poaceae; genus Panicum; species Panicum hallii. The sequence continues at coordinate 31,274,601 of NC_038045.1, read as the reverse complement.
AGATCGAGCTAGTGGTTCTCAACAGCCGCCCCCGCCACCTCCCAACCTAGCTGAGGTGATGGCACGGTAGACGGAGCTTCTTAATATGCTGGTGCAAGCACAACAAAACCAGCAGCGTCAACAGTTCCGTGGAGGTCGTGATGACCTTCCCCCTCCAGTGGCCAGCTATCAGGACTTCCTTAGCACTCAACCCCCGTTCTTCAGTAAAGCTGAAGAACCTTTGGACGCTGATGCCTGGCTTCATATCATTGAGTCCAAGTTCGCCCTCTTGACTATACCTTGTGCGGACTCAAGCAAAGCTTCTTTTGCTGCTCAACAGCTGCACGGTGCTGCTCGTATATGGTGGGATAATTTTTATGCCATGCAGCCCGCGGGGCATGTCATCTCCTGGGATGAATTCCGGACTGCCTTTAGGGCACATTATATCCCTGAAGGATTACTGGAGCGGAAGTTAAATGAGTTCTTGGCACTTACTCAGGGCTCCAGTACGATATTGCAGTATGCACAGACATTTAATCATCTGTGCCAATATGCTGGTCATCATGCTGACAATGATGCCAAGAAGCAAGACCGCTTCCGTTGTGGCCTTTATACCAAGCTCAAGGAGTGCCTGAATCTTGTTAGGCCCAATAGTTTTAGTGAGTTGGTCAATATGGCCTTAACCTAGGAGGACTGTATTATAGCGCATCGTGCTGACAAGAAAAGAAAGACCCCCACGGGATCCTTGAGTGCTCAACCACCAAGATATCGGGTCGTTCCTAACGCCCAAATAAGAGCACCACAGAGGAATGCCCCATTTGGCCGATTGGTTTTTAGGCCGCCCCAACAACAAGGAAGATATAGACCTTCTGCACCTCCACAGCAGCAATAGCAATTTGGCCCAAGGCCAAATGTGCGACAAGTTCCACCAAAAGGCAGCAACTATCGCTGTTTTAATTGCGGGAGTGCAGATCATTTCATCAGGGATTGTCCACGGCCTAAGAAACCTAACCCGGGGCAAAGCTCTAACCAAGGTAATCAAAACAAGGGTAAAAGGCCGCTGATGCAAGTCCGGCAGGGGCAAATTGTGACACTCAGGTAATTAGCTTGGTCACACCTTAGATTGTTTTTATGTTTTTATGTCCAAAGTATGACAAAATGTGTGTTTAATATGTGCAATGTTGTGGAAGAAGTGATGTTTATATAATTAATTTTAATTAAAGGTCCTTTTATGCAAAATGGGTGGAAATGGGGGAAAAGTTTAAAAACATAAGGGTTATTTTGCAAAAAGTGATATCTGTGGTTAAATGGCAAAAACAAGTGAAATTACCCTTGGGCATATATGTAAAAGTAATTTTACCATGGGATTTACATAAAAAGTGAAAGTATGACTAAGTCTATTTTATTTCTAAAACTATTGCTCAAATGCAGATGAACCTTAAAGAGAAGTTGTAGAGTTTGAAAAACCATGCACTTTTGCTTTTTGGACAATCTTCATTTGAGCACTGGTTTAAAAGTTGCGAGCTCTTTTCAGTAAGGTCCCTACTTTTCTCTGATTTTGCAAATCAGTCCTCAGCTACATTCCTCCCCCTTTCTTCCTCCTGGCGCCTCTGCTCTCTGCTCTGCCCCCTGGTTCTCCCTGCCGCCGGTGTAATGCGTCGTTCCTGGCCACCGCCGGTCATCTCCTGTGCCCCCCCCTTGCCACGCGTTGCTTCCCCATCCTCCCACCGCTTTAGCCCTCTGCTGCTGGCGTCCCACCCGAGCGCCACGTCTTCCACCGGCTGCCAGCACCGCACGCCGGAGTTCCCGCCGGCGCCGCCTCCCCATTCTGTGCCCAGCCATGTGCTCTTCCTTTCTTCCTTATCCTTCTTCCAGGGGAGCCGTGCTTGCGCTATAGGACCCAGCCGTGCTCCTCCCTCTGTTGCTTTTCCCTTTTCTTCTCCCGGCGACCCACAGCACCACAGCGCCGCCGCTCTATTGCCGCCAGAAATCCTCTCCATCCACACAACCCCACTCCGATTCCACTGACCTAGAGCCTCCCCACCTCCTCCCCTTGCCCCGCGGCTTGATCCAGTCCTGCCCCGGCCGTCCCCCTCGCCGGATTGGCTCCGCCCCGAGCCGCCCCTCCATTGGCGCCGCCGAGCTCGGCTCCACCGTCGACAGCCCGTCCCGCCACCTCTCCGGCCGAGCCACGTACGGAAATCATCTCCCCATGTCCCAGTGATGCTCGTGCGTGCGTTACTTCTCCGTGTTCGCCGGCCGTTCACCGGGAACGGCGTTGCGCCGCCACGGCCGCCGCGCCTCACCGTCGTCGACCGTGTCCCGTGGCTACCCGTCGAGCAGCGCCCCTCCAAATCTCTTCCTTAGGCTCTGTAGACCGTGCCTGGGCAGCTCTTCCTCGCCGGCGACCTCGCCGTTGGCGAGAACACGTCGGAGCCGCGAGGCCGGCCGGCGTCGGAGCTCGGCAGGGACCCTTTTGCAATTAGGAAGTTTGTTCTGAGGGCCCCGATGCAATTTTACCGAGACCCCCCCCTTTGATGCATCTGTTATTTCATGTGTGTGAGTTTGCTGCTTTGTAAAATCCGTAACAATTCACAGAAAAATCCAAAAATAGCAAAACCAGTTTTGTTAGAAAATAGATTTCAAACTCTATGACTTTTGTTAATAGAGTTTAGTTTGAAACAAAATATTTCTACCTGTATTTTAAATCTAAGATTAAGGGGTAATATACACTTAACCTTGTCATTTCATGCTTGGTTGCTTATGAAATTTGGCATGAATGTTCTATGAACTCTAAATAACTTTGTGCAAGTTACAAACTTAACTTTGATTTAAACTTAACCTCTTTTATTTTGGAACTTTCAAATTTAAAATAAACCTAATGTATAGCCTTCTTTAATTGGAACCTTTTATCATTCACTAATGTAATATTTATAATGTTTAATATCTAAACAAATTTCTATAATCTTTTATTTAAAAGTTTTTAATTCAAATTTTGGTTCATTTCAAATTTAATTTAAATGTTTTAGTTCTTATTACAATAAACTCTACCATATCTTTATAAATAGTGTTTTAAATCTAAAACCTCTTTATTTTATGCATGTTTGTGTGTTAATTGGATGAGTTATAATATTTGAAATGTGAATTTCTAAATTTAAATTTCACCTTATTTGATTTATTGCATCTCATATAGAGTCAACGACACTCGACGACGGGGACTACGAATTGGTCTTAGGACAAGACCAAGGCTTTCCAGAAGATCCAACGCAAGTCGTCGAGGGACTAACTGAAACCCCGAACCCGAGTTCGGAAGCCTCTGACACTCCTACCTTCACCCCCACTCCAGAAGGCAAGCCCCGGACATATCCCACTACTTTATTTACACTGCAATCTATGTCTATCTATATTATATCTTGCATTAAGTCTAGGAATTGAAGTGAAACCCTAGATGCATGAATCCTAGGAATCCAATGTAATGCTCCCGAGTCCTTATCGGATAGTTGCTCCGCTAATAGGACCGGTAGAAGTCGAGTGATTTCCTATCACTCGCGCGATATAGGAGTTGCATGTTTACATTCCTGCAACCACTATAAGGATGACGGACAGGGTCATGTGTTGTATCATGACCTGGAAGTTTACCCTGTCTGTTTTGATAAAAGCTTTAAGGTCGAAATGTGTGGTAGTGGTGGCTAAGTTTTTGAAAGTACTAACCACATACCGCGAAATATGGTAAGCGGTAAGCCTAGTACCCGAATGGCTCGGCAAATGGACTTGTCTCCACCACTTGACTTTTATTTTATGTTTACACGCACCGACGTGTGGGAGTACGTTCTGCAAGGCAGACAGGAATACGGGTTTTGTAGTCGCGCTACAGACGTATGTCCTGTACACATTGGGTGTGCGTACGGTCCTGCAGTCGCTTGTGGTGGCCCTGATCCATAACCCGGAATATGAGGGAAACGGTTGCTTGGAACGCCCTGTTGGTATTCCGAGCGTGTGAGTTAGGTGTACCTTGCAAGGTTAAATTCGATTCGAATCGTCCGCCTCTCATGAAGATTGAGATTGCTTATCCCTTTTACCACATTGAGTAAGAAGTGGAACTAATGATGGATAATCTTGATGAATGATAATCACTACCTTGCTTGCTTAGTGTAGGTGCTAATCTAGAATAATTACTCAACTAGAAGATGAAAGCTAAAACTTGAAAGTAGTACATACTCTTTGTTACTTTTCAGCTGAAAATAAACCTAGAGGCTTTACAATGCCTTCATGAGTCTAGTTAAGGGCTAAGTATACCCAGCCCCGGGTAAGCCTTGCTGAGTATTAGAATACTCAGCCTTGCCAATATCTGTTTTCAGGTACGACCTATGAGAATCCCACAGACAACCTTGTGTGGCCAACGTCCGTCCCTTTTGGCTGGTCCGTGGAGTGGGACCCGTCCCCGGCCAGCTCTGACCCTCCGGAGTGACACCAGGCCCTGGGCTAAGCTTGGTGTCCGTCTTTGCGACGTGTGTAGTCGCGTAAAACTTTTTCTTCCGCTGTGAGTTTGGACAAGCTGTTATGCTTGTCGGTTTGAACATGGTTTGTATAAAATTTACTTATCTTTGAACTCGGTTTGTAATAATGTATGTATGGCTGTAAATTAAAAGTTGATGAGCTATTCTGTGATGTGAACTCGCCTTCGTGCGAGGTAAACCTGCTTCGATCCTGCAGAACCGTGGTTGAATCGGGCGGAGACCCGACAGACCAAAGGATTGTTCCGTTTGAAGTGCGTTAAGCTGATTGCAGTTGTACGGCGATCAATAGCGCACTTGAACCAGAATAATTCGAGCGGTTCTGCCACAGCTGGTATCAGAGCTGTAGGTTTACCTTTACATCCGGAAAAGCCCTTAAAAAGTGTTTTCTGGATAAAAGTTTGCCAACAAATGAGTTTACAAAATACGTTGGATCCGTTAAGGTTGTGCTTAGAACGTAAAGCCCTATGGGTTTATATGGGAAAGTATCAGGTGGCTAATAGTATCTATATATGTATAGATAGTTCTGACTTGCAGCACTACTTTCCGTCAAAACTTAAATTCCTGCACAATCCAACCTTACTTCCTGTAACGACATCTACGTACGGAGGTAAGAAGGTAAGGATCCTCAGCCAACTGAGGGAGCTTGGCCTTCCCGTCGGTGATGCGAACCGAACGCTGTTTCTCAAGCAGTGGCCTACTTGAGATGCTGCCAATATACCAACTTAGGTTGATTATATTGGGAGTAGATGGTTCGGCGCAGGGTATGGCGATCGCTGTTCATACCCCCGCATTTTGCGGTACCCCCGTGAATACGTTGTTTTGATAACGTATGCTAACGTTGTCTGTACGGCGGTAATTGTACAGATGCTGTTTCTATAGTGAACAGTAATGTTTGGGGACGCTTTCATGTCGTGCTGCCATGAAAGGTTCATGAAATATATATATGTGTGTATTCTTCTGCAGGTACACTAACCACGATTACGCTATTAGGATGCGTAGGGTTTATCGATTAGTTATATATAGTGAGAGACGTATGGTTATGCCACCGGAATTAACCACGTAAGTCCGAGGATACTCGGCAGTTGTTTTGGTTGTGAGGATGAGTAGTGCGTGCATGCATAATCTGTTAACAAAAGGATTTTCATAAATAAAGGATATGTTGTTTGCCTTAGGAATGGGCTAATGGAGTTCTAATGATAGTTTTAGGTTGGGTATCTTATATAGAATCTTAGGTATCCATCTGATTTCTAGCCTTTGCTGTTATCAGACTTGACTATCTTATTCCATTTATCTTGTGATTTCTCAGCAAAGTAAAGAGTCTCCGAAATGGACTCTGAGCACGGAGACCCTGTTATCAGTCCCCATCATTTCTCTTCTGGTAGCCAGTCATTAGTAGGTAACTTAGAAGACTTTTAAGTTGAGAGGGTGCCAGTCCAGTTGTACTTAGTGTAGTAAAAGTGTAAAATAGGTAGTGTGTAGTTACCTAGTTATAGAGCCACTGGTTGTATATGTGGCATGCGTTGTTAGGTAAAAGTTTGTAATAGTGCGAATGTATCAATATGAGGTGTAAGGATATTAGTATCTATGTAGTAATCCAAATCCTGAGTTTTGGTTATCCTGCTCAAAATCGGTGCATCTATTATAAGTGGATTGAATGGATGTTCTTTTGGGAATGAACTGGATGACGCAACACCATGTGTCTTTAGATATCACTTCTCGCACTGTGGAAATAGGTTCACCGGAGAATGAACCTACCATTCTTTATCTTCCACAATCAAAGTCTTTTAACTCTTGCACTTATGTTGCATCTAAGGTCAAACTTGAGGATATTCCAGTCGTCTGTGAATATCCAGATGTTTTTCCAGATGACTTACCTGGAATGCCCCCAGACAGAGATATTGAGTTCATCATCGAACTCCAACCTGGTACAGCTCCTATCTCTAAGAGACCTTACCGTATGCCTCCTAATGAGTTGGCTGAATTAAAAATCCAACTCCAAGATCTCTTAGATAAAGGTTTCATTCGTCCAAGTGCATCATCATGGGGTTGTCCAGCCTTATTTGTGAAAAAGAAAGACAATAGCTTCAGGCTGTGTGTTGATTACCGTCCTCTCAATGCGGTGACTATCAAAAATAAGTATCCTTTACCCCGCATTGATATTCTGTTCGATCAACTCGCCGGAGCCAAGGTATTTTCCAAGATTGATCTTCGTTCCGGCTACCATCAAATTAAGATTTGGTCCAGTGATATTCCAAAAACAGCCTTCTCCAATCGGTATGGTCTATACGAGTATCTTGTCATGTCGTTTGGTCTCACTAATGCCCCAGCTTATTTCATGTACCTCATGAATTCCGTCTTCATGCAAGAGCTCGACAAGTTTGTCGTGGTCTTCATTGATGACATCTTGATCTATTCTAAAACTCCAGAAGATCATGCTAAGCATCTTCATGTCATCCTTCAACGATTAAGAGACCACCACCTGTATGCCAAATTCTCTAAATGTGAGTTTTGGCTAGATACAGTCAAATTCCTAGGCCATACCATTTCTGGTGACGGAATATCCGTCGATCCCAGTAAAGTACAAGAAGTGATGGACTGGGAACCCCCGACCTCCGTCCATCAAATTCGTAGTTTTCTCAGTCTAGCCGGCTATTATCGCCGTTTCATTCCTGACTTTTCTAGAATAGCCAAACCTATGACCGAATTACTAAAGAAAGGTGTAAAATTCTCTTGGGATCAAAAATGCGAAGATGCATTTCATATTCTCAGAAATCATCTTACGACTGCTCCAGTCTTAGCTCAACCAGATGTCTCAAAACCTTTTGACATCTACTGTGATGCGTCAGGAACTGGACTTGGTTGTGTACTTATGCAAGACAACCGAGTAATTGCATACGCATCACGAGCACTTAGGGTTCATGAACAAAATTACCCCACTCATGATCTCGAACTCGCAGCTGTTATTCATGCCCTAAAGATCTGGAGATATCATCTGATGGGTACGAAATGTCATATCTATACTGATCATAAAAGCCTCAAATATATCTTTACCCAAGCAGATTTAAATATGAGGCAAAGACGTTGGCTAGAACTAATCAAAGATTATGATTTGGAAGTACATTATCATCTAGGCAAGGCCAATGTCGTTGCGGATGCTCTTAGTCGCAGAGCGCATTGTTCTTGCCTATTCATTGAAGCATTCAACAAGACTCTCTGTTGGGAAATGAGTAAGCTCAACCTAGAGATCATTTCCCAAGGTGACTTAAACCATCTTTCGGTTGAAGCCACACTCAGAGATAGCATTGTTCTAGCGCAATAGCATAATAAAGGGATCAGAATCATTAAACAGAAGATAATACGAGGAGAAGGGAAGTATAAATGCTTCCGAGTAGATCCTGAAGGAGTATTATGGTTCAATGAACGTATTGTTGTACCCAAGGACCATAGGCTCCGCAAGCAAATAATGGACGAAGCCCACTTGTCCAAATTCTCTATACACCCTGGCAGTACGAAGATGTATCAGGATCTGAAACAGAACTTTTGGTGGACATGTATGAGACGAGAAATTGCTAAATATGTGTCGGAATGTGATGTCTGCCAAAGAGTCAAAGCCAGTCATTTGAAGACTGCTGGTATCCTTCAACCTCTACCCATTCCTTCATGGAAGTGGGAGGATATCAGTATGGACTTTATTGTTGGCTTGCCCAACACTTCTCGGAGACATGACTCTATTTGGGTAATCGTTGATCGATTAACCAAGACTGCACATTTCCTTCCCGTGCATTCTACGTATATTGCCAAGAAGTATGCCGAGATCTATTTAGATCAAATTGTTCGTCTTCATGGAGTGCCTAAAACGATCATTTCTGATCGTGGAGCACAATTCGTTGCTAGGTTCTGGGAGCAGCTTCATGATGCTCTTGGGACTAAATTAATTCGAAGCTCTGCCTATCATCCTCAGATAGATGGGCAAACTGAACGAGTAAACCAAATTCTGGAAGATATGCTTAGAGCCTGCGTACTTCAATTTGACAAAAATTGGGATAAATACTTGTCACTAGCAGAATTCTCTTATAATAATAGCTATCAGACAAGTATTAAGATGGCACCATTTGAAGCATTGTACGGTCGCCGATGCCGAACTCCTTTGAGTTGGTCACAAACCGGTGAGCGTAAAATTTTTGGACCCGATCTAGTTATGGAAGCAGAGGATAAAGTCAGGCTTATCCAGAACAATTTACAGGCCGCCCAATCTCGATAGAAAAGCTACGCTGATATACGAAGAAGACCATTACAGTTTCACGTCGGAGACTTCGTATATCTTCGAGTATCTCCTACCCGAGGTGTTCAAAGATTCGGTGTAAAAGGGAAACTTGCTCCTCGATACATCGGACCCTTTGAAATCCTTGAAATCTGTGGACCTGTAGCTTACCGTCTCCAACTTCCTCTTCAATTAGCGGCCATCCATAACATCTTTCATGTATCCCAACTAAGAAAGTGTGTTAAGATCCCCACCGAAGTCCTCGATTCCCAAGCTGTCGAAATCGAACCAGATCTGACCTATACAGAGCATCCAATCAAAATCCTCAACACTAAAGAGAGAAGCACCAGAAAAGAAACCATCAGAATGTACAAGATTCAATGGAACCATCACACGGAAGAAGAAGCAACATGGGAAACTGAATCTTATCTCCAGCATAACTTTCCTGACTTCTTCCGAGCCAATTTCCGAGCTTGATCTTTCTATTCCATCCTGCTTCGGAATCTCGGGACGAGATTCTTTTTAGGGGGGAAGGCTGTGACACTCAGGTAATTAGCTTGGTCACACCTTAGATTTTTTTTATGTTTTTATGTCCAAAGTATGACAAAATGTGTGTTTAATATGTGCAATGTTGTGGAAGAAGTGATGTTTATATAATTAATTTTAATTAAAGGTCCTTTTATGCAAAATGGGTGGAAATGGGGGAAAAGTTTAAAAACATAAGGGTTATTTTGCAAAAAGTGATATCTGTGGTTAAATGGCAAAAACAAGTGAAATTACCCTTGGGCATATATGTAAAAGTAATTTTACCATGGGATTTACATAAAAAGTGAAAGTATGACTAAGTCTATTTTATTTCTAAAACTATTGCTCAAATGCAGATGAACCTTAAAGAGAAGTTGTAGAGTTTGAAAAACCATGCACTTTTGCTTTTTGGACCATCTTCATTTGAGCACTGGTTTAAAAGTTGCGAGCTCTTTTCAGTAAGGTCCCTACTTTTCTCTGATTTTGCAAATCAGTCCTCAGCTACATTCCTCCCCCTTTCTTCCTCCTGGCGCCTCTGCTCTCTGCTCTGCCCCCTGGTTCTCCCTGCCGCCGGTGTAATGCGTCGTTCCTGGCCACCGCCGGTCATCTCCTGTGCCCCCAGCCCTTGCCACGCGTTGCTTCCCCATCCTCCCACCGCTTTAGCCCTCTGCTGTTGGCGTCCCACCCGAGCGCCACGTCTTCCACCGGCTGCCAGCACCGCACGCCGGAGTTCCCGCCGGCGCCGCCTCCCCATTCTATGCCCAGCCATGTGCTCTTCCTTTCTTCCTTATCCTTCTTCCAGGGGAGCCGTGCTTGCGCTATAGGACCCAGCCGTGCTCCTCCCTCTGTTGCTTTTCCCTTTTCTTCTCCCGGCGACCCACAGCACCACAGCGCCGCCGCTCTATTGCCGCCAGAAATCCTCTCCATCCACACAACCCCACTCCGATTCCACCGACCTAGAGCCTCCCCACCTCCTCCCCTTGCCCCGCGGCTTGATCCAGTCCTGCCCCGGCCATCCCCCTCGCCGGATTGGCTCCGCCCCGAGCCGCCCCTCCATTGGCGCCGCCGAGCTCGGCTCCACCGTCGACAGCCCGTCCCGCCACCTCTCCGGCCGAGCCACGTACGGAAATCATCTCCCCATGTCCCAGTGATGCTCGTGCGTGCGTTACTTCTCCGTGTTCGCCGGCCGTTCACCGGGAACGGCGTTGCGCCGCCACGGCCGCCGCGCCTCACCGTCGTCGACCGTGTCCTGTGGCTACCCGTCGAGCACCGCCCCTCCAAATCTCTTCCTTAGGCTCTGTAGACCGTGCCTGGGCAGCTCTTCCTCGCCGGCGACCTCGCCGTCGGCGAGAACACGTCGGATCCGCGAGGCCGGCCGGCGTCGGAGCTCGGCAGGGACCCTTTTGCAATTAGGAAGTTTGGTCTGAGGGCCCCGATGCAATTTTACCGAGACCCCCCCCTTTGATGCATCTGTTATTTCATGTGTGTGAGTTTGCTGCTTTGTAAAATCCGTAACAATTCACAGAAAAATCCAAAAATAGCAAAACCAGTTTTGTTAGAAAATAGATTTCAAACTCTATGACTTTTGTTAATAGAGTTTAGTTTGAAACAAAATATTTCTACCTGTATTTTAAATCTAAGATTAAGGGGTAATATACACTTAACCTTGTCATTTCATGCTTGGTTGCTTATGAAATTTGGCATGAATGTTCTATGAACTCTAAATAACTTTGTGCAAGTTACAAACTTAACTTTGATTTAAACTTAACCTCTTTTATTTTGGAACTTTCAAATTTAAAATAAACCTAATGTATAGCCTTCTTTAATTGGAACCTTTTATCATTCACTAATGTAATATTTATAATGTTTAATATCTAAACAAATTTCTATAATCTTTTATTTAAAAGTTTTTAATTCAAATTTTGGTTCATTTCAAATTTAATTTAAATGTTTTAGTTCTTATTACAATAAACTCTACCATATCTTTATAAATAGTGTTTTAAATCTAAAACCTCTTTATTTTATGCATGTTTGTGTGTTAATTGGATGAGTTATAATATTTGAAATGTGAATTTCTAAATTTAAATTTCACCTTATTTGATTTATTGCATCTCATATAGAGTCAACGACACTCGACGACGGGGACTACGAATTGGTCTTAGGACAAGACCAAGGCTTTCCAGAAGATCCAACGCAAGTCGTCGAGGGACTAACTGAAGCCCCGAACCCGAGTTCGGAAGCCTCTGACACTCCTACCTTCACCCCCACTCCAGAAGGCAAGCCCCGGACATATCCCACTACTTTATTTACACTGCAATCTATGTCTATCTATATTATATCTTGCATTAAGTCTAGGAATTGAAGTGAAACCCTAGATGCATGAATCCTAGGAATCCAATGTAATGCTCCCGAGTCCTTATCGGATAGTTGCTCCGCTAATAGGACCGGTAGAAGTCGAGTGATTTCCTGTCACTCGCGCGATATAGGAGTTGCATGTTTACATTCCTGCAACCACTATAAGGATGACTGACAGGGTCATGTGTTGTATCATGACTTGGAAGTTTACCCTGTCTGTTTTGATAAAAGCTTTAAGGTCGAAATGTGTGGTAGTGGTGGCTAAGTTTTTGAAAGTACTAACCACATACCGCGAAATATGGTAAGCGGTAAGCCTAGTACCCGAATGGCCCGGCAAATGGACTTGTCTCCACCACTCGACTTTTATTTTATGTTTACACGCACCGACGTGTGGGAGTACGTTCTGCAAGGCAGACAGGAATACGGGTTTTGTAGTCGCGCTACAGATGTATGTCCTGTACACATTGGGTGTGCGTACGGTCCTGCAGTCGCTTGTGGTGGCCCTGATCCATAACCCGGAATATGAGGGAAACGGTTGCTTGGAACGCCGTGTTGGTATTCCGAGCGTGTGAGTTAGGTGTACCTTGCAAGGTTAAATTCGATTCGAATCGTCCGCCTCTCACGAAGATTGAGATTGCTTATCCCTTTTACCACATTGAGTAAGAAGTGGAACTAATGATGGATAATCTTGATGAATGATAATCACTACCTTGCTTGCTTAGTGTAGGTGCTAATCTAGAATAATTACTCAACTAGAAGATGAAAGCTAAAACTTGAAAGTAGTACATACTCTTTGTTACTTTTCAGCTGAAAATAAACCCAGAGCCTTTACAATGCCTTCATGAGTCTAGTTAAGGGCTAAGTATACCCAGCCCCGGGTAAGCCTTGCTGAGTATTAGAATACTCAGCCTTGCCAATATCTGTTTTCAGGTACGACCTATGAGAATCCCACGGACAACCTTGTGTGGCCAACGTCCGTCCCTTTTGGCTGGTCCGTGGAGTGGGACCCGTCCCCGGCCAGCTCTGACCCTCCGAAGTGACACCAGGCCCTGGGCTAAGCTTGATGTCCGTCTTCGCGACGTGTGTAGTCGCGTAAAACTTTTTCTTCTGCTGTGAGTTTGGACAAGCTGTTATGCTTGTCGGTTTGAACATGGTTTGTATAAAATTTACTTATCTTTGAACTCGGTTTGTAATAATGTATGTATGGCTGTAAATTAAAAGTTGATGAGCTATTCTGTGATGTGAACTCGCCTTCGTGCGAGGTAAACCTGCTTCGATCCTGCTGAACCGTGGTTGAATCGGGCGGAGACCCGACAGACCAAAGGATTGTTCCGTTTGAAGTGCGTTAAGCTGATTGCAGTTGTACGGTGATCAATAGCGCACTTGAACCGGAATAATTCGAGCGGTTCTGCCACACAAATTAACTTCACCACCCTTGCGGAACTTCCGGACGAAGCCCCTGTTATGTCGGGTACGTTCTATATCCTTCACCAACTAGTTGTTATATTATTTGATTCAGAAGCAACTCATAGTTTTATTAGTAACAACTGTAGTACCCGAATAAAACTTGATCCTTGCCCCACTCAAGGATCATATATGATTTTCACCCCTGGCGGCAAGATTACCTCTAATCAAATGGTTAGAAGCGTGACAATTCGATTAGGCAGTCAAGTGATTAAAACTGATTTGGTCTTGCTAAACCTAGAGGGTATTGACGTTATACTCGGAACGAATTGGATGACTGAACATAGAGTGCTACTGGATATTTCTTCCCGAGTTATTGAAGTTGATTCACCATATTGTGGAACCATTACCCTCTATCTACCCAAGCAGGAATATCTCTATTCTTGCACTTATGCTATCACAGGCCTCAAAATAAGAGATATTCCGGTAGTCTGTGAATACCCTGATGTTTTTCCCGATGATTTGCCCGGGGTGCCACCTGATAGAGATATTGAATTCATTATTGAACTCCAACCGGGCACCGCTCCTATTTCAAAAAGGCCATATCGTATGCCCCCAAACGAATTGGCCGAGCTTAAAATTCAACTTCAAGATCTTCTTGATAAAGGTTTCATACGCCCAAGTGCGTCGCCTTGGGGTTGTCCCGCTCTTTTCGTCAAAAAGAAGGACAATAGCCTAAGGCTATGTGTTGATTATCGTCCACTCAATGCGGTCACTATAAAAAATAAGTACCCACTTCCCCGCATTGATATTTTATTCGATCAACTAGCTGGAGCTAAGGTCTTTTCAAAAATTGACTTACGCTCTGGCTATCATCAAATCAAAATCAAGCCATACGACATTCCAAAGACGGCTTTCTCGACCAGATATGGATTATATGAATATCTGGTTATGTCATTTGGACTTACAAATGCACCGGCATATTTCATGTATCTTATGAATTCAATTTTTATGCCGGAACTTGATAAATTCATCGTGGTCTTCATCGACGATATCCTAATATATTCCAAAAATAAGGAAGACCATGCCAATCATTTACATATCATTCTTCAACGATTACGTGATCATCGTCTTTATGCCAAATTTTCAAAATGTGAGTTTTGGCTGGATAGTGTGAAATTTTTGGGACACACTATCTCTAGCGAAGGCATATCGGTTGATCCAATTAAAGTCCTGGAAGTTATGGATTGGAAGCCCCCAACTTCAGTCCATCAAATTCGAAGTTTCCTTGAATTGGCAGGGTATTATCGCTGATTCATCCCGGATTTCTCTAAGCTAGCCAAAACTATGACTGAGCTACTCAAGAAAGAAGTTAAATATCAGTGGGATGATAAGTGTGATGAAGCAAGCATTCCATACTTTGAGGAAGCTTCTAACAACTGCTCCCGTGTTAGCTCAGCCAGATAATACCCAACCTTTTGACGTCTACTGTGATGCTTCTGGAACTGGTCTCGGTTGTGTTCTAATGCAAAACGACCGAGTTATTACTTATGCATCCAGAGCACTTCGGAATCATGAGCAAAACTATCCGACTCATGACCTGGAATTAGCAGCCGTTGTCCACGCTCTTAAGATTTGGAGGCATCACCTCATGGGTGCTAAGTGTAACATTTACACTGATCATAAAAGTCTCAAATATATCTTTACCCAAGCGGATTTGAATATGAGGCAGAGACGATGGTTAGAATTGATCAAAAACTATAACCTTGAAGTATATTATCATCCTGGTAAAGCTAATGTGGTTGCGGATGCCTTAGCCGCAAAGCACATTGCCACTGTTCATCTATAGCTGCTATCAATGACACTCTCTGGAGTCAGATGAGGAAACTCAATCTAGAAATCATTCCTCAAGGCAGTCTAAATCTTTTAACTCTGGAGAATACCCTTCGGGACAAAATTATCATGTCACAGCTACATAATGAGGGCATCAAAATTATCAAATCAAAACTATCTCAAGGAGAGGCTAAATACAAATGTTTCCATACTGATCCTCAAGGAGTCTTGTGGTTCAACAAATGTCTTGTTGTACCAAAAGATCATCAACTTCGAAAGCAAATCCTTGATGAAGCTCATTTATCCAAATTCTCTATTCATCCCGATAGCACCAAAATGTATCAAGATCTACGACAACATTTTTGGTGGACCAGGATGAAAAGAGAAATTGCTAAGTATGTATCTGAGTGTGATACTTGTCAGAGGGTCAAAGCTAGCCACCTTAAGATCTCTGGTACACTTCAACCATTACCCATTCCAACATGGAAATGGGAAGACATTAGCATGGACTTCATTGTTGGCCTTCCCAATACTTCCCAAAAGCATGACTCTATATGGGTAATTATTGATAGACTTACGAAGAGCGCTCATTTTCTTCCCATACATACCACTTACTCCTCTAAGAGATATGCCGAAATCTATCTTGATCAAATTGTCCGATTATACGGTATTCCCAAAACCATCATCTCTGATCGAGGAGCACCTTTCATCGCACGCTTCTGGGAGCAATTGCAGTCCGCTCTTGGGACTAAATTGATCCGAAGCTCAGCATATCATCCTCAAACGGATGGGCAAACTGAGCGGATTAACCAAATTCTTGAAGACATGCTTCGGGCTTGTATCATCCACTATGGCACAAGTTGGGACAAATGTCTTGCCTTGGCCGAATTCTCTTACAATAATAGTTATCAATCTAGTCTTCAAATGTCACCATTCGAAGCATTATATGGTCACAGATGTCGAACTCCTCTAAGTTGGTCTGAGACTGGTGAGCGCAAGATCTTCGGACCAGATCTAGTCGTCGAAGCTGAAGATAAAGTCCGAATTATTCAAGCCAATCTTGAAACAGCCCAGTCCAGGCAAAAGAGTTATGCGGATCGAAGAAGGAAACCTCTGCAGTTTCAAGTAGGAGATTTTGTATATCTCCGAGTATCTCCTATTAAAGGTGATCAACGTTTTGGAATAAAAGGAAAATTAGCACCTAGATATATCGGACCCTTTGAAATTCTTCAAGTTTGTGGCCCAGTGGCCTACAGACTTCACCTTCCATCTCAAATGGCTGCTATCCATGATGTTTTTCATATCTCCCAACTCAAAAATTGTATTAAGGTACCTACGGAGATTATTGAAGCCCCAGCCATTGAGATTGAACCCAATCTATCCTATGTTGAACAACCCATCAAAATCTTGGATACTAAGGAAAGGGTCACCAGAAGAAAGATAGTTAAAATGTATAAGATCTTATGGGATCATCACACCGAAGAGGAAGCAACTTGGGAAACAGAATCTTATCTTCAGCAGAATTTCCCAACTTTCCTTTCAACAAATCCCCAAATTTGATCATCTAATTCTATTCAGCTTCCGAATCTCGGGACGAGATTCTTTTTAGGGGGGAAGGCTGTGACATCCAGGTAATAAGATTCATAAAAACTAAAACTTTGGGTGTAATAGACATGGTTGTTAAGGGTGTATTTAAAAATCCCCATCCATTATAAGTTTTTATGTGTAAGGTGTGTTTTGGATATGATTATAAGGAGAAATAAGCCCTTAAGTAAGGATAAGGGCCTATGTGTGAATAAATACAGGTTATAGGGTCTTTTGTGTAAAAAGTTGAGGAGTAAAAGTAACTTTCATGCTTACTTAAGGACTTATTTGTAAAAATTGTTTGTCATCATGACATTCTATGAATGTTTGCAAATATGTCAAAAATTTAATTAAAACCTTGCTTGGTAAGGATAGGGGTAATTTAAATCTTGCTTTATTCAAAACTTAACAAGTAATGCTGCAAACTTTGAGGTTTTGAATGAGTCCTAAAGCAAATTTGTAGAGTTTGAAAAACTCTACAACTTTCATTTTGGGACTTTTCTCATTTGATCCTTAGATCAGTGGGAATTTTTAGTTTACAAGCAGACCCCTGAGCTTTCAAGGTTTTGCAAATCTGTCCCTGGTTTCTTTTCCCCTTCTTCTTCCTCTGCACCCCCTCTGCTCTCCTCCGCTTCACCTCTGTCGCCGGCGCAGGCCATCTCCCCTGGCCCTGCCCCGCCCTGCCTCACCGCCGTTCAGCTGCTGCTGCCCTCCCCCACGTGTCGCCCTACCTCTGGCCGCCGCCGTAGCTCCTCCCCGCTGTCCCCTTCTCTGCGCGCCACGGTGCCCTCGGGGTGCTTGCCGGCCGCCACCTCGCCGCCGCAATCCAGAGCACAGCTGTGGCCCTCCCTTCCTCCACTCTTCTCCCTCTCTTCTGTAAACCAGTGCCGCTACAAACCGACCACATTCCCCTCTTTTTCCAACTGCAGTGCCCCTTCTTCCTCCACGCAACACCGAACCGCCACCGCTGCTCCCCGCCGGAATTCCTCCTAACCGCGCCACCCCATCCAAATTCCTTAGGCCAGTTGCTTCGCCACCTCCTCCACTAACCCCTGACCAGAGCTAATCCAACTCCGGCCCCTCCTTTCGCCGGAATTGCTTCCACCCCAAGCCGTCGCTCGCCGGAGCCGTCCGAGCTCACCCCGTCGTCGACAACTTCCTCCGCTTGACCTCCAGCCCGACCAGGTACTCAAATTGCTTCCCCGTGGCCTGCTGGTGCTCGTGCGCGTCTCCTTTGCCCACGTTCGACAGCCCTTCGCCGGGAACGCTGGTGACCTGAACGCGGCCGCCGCACCTCTCCGTCGCCGGCCGTGCTCCACCGCCGTTCGTCCAACGCCGTCTTCATCAAACCACTCCCTAGATCCCGTGGATTGTGCTAGGCCTACCCCTTTCCTCCATAGAGCTCGCCGCCGGCGAGAACGCAGGTGAACCGACCGGCCGGCCATCGTCAGCAATGGGCAAGGGCATATCTGCGAGTAGAAAACCTTTTCCAGGGGCCTGAATGCAAAAGAACCGAGACCCCCCCTTAAGTGCTTGTTATTTCATGTGATGCGTATGCTGTCTTGTAAAATGCATAACAAATCGTAGAAAATTCCAAAATTGACAAAACTTGTTTTATTGGAAACTAGATTATGAACTCTATAACTTTTTTCAAAAGAATTTGATATGACACCAAATCTTTTTGAATTTATTTTAAATTTGAAACAAGGGAGTGTAATGTCTTTAATTCCTACATGTTAACCTTGTAGTTTATGATTTTGATATGCAATTTTTATAGATGGTGTATGAAATGATGTAAGGTTTCCAGATCTAAATTTATGTTATAATTTAAATTCTTTTAAGTTAACCATTCCAAATTATTTTGAACTAGAATTTGCTAAGCATACCCTTTGAAACTTAACTAATCAGATCTTTGGTCATGAATTATTAAATATGCAAATGGTTTATACTTAGATGTTCAAAACCATATGACATTCTTTACCCAAAGTTTAAATTCAAATTTAAATTTAAATTTAACCCTAAACTATATTTTAATGCTTGTTTTTAGTTAATTCAATGATATAGTCAAAGGTTAAACATAAAGTATAAGTTTGGGCTAAACTTTTTCTTTATTTGTCAATTCTTGAATGTTAACCTCTTTAAGGTGTATTTTTTGATGTGAACTAAATGAAAGAGTGTGCATTCCCTAATATAATATTTTTGCATATCATGTAGAACCATTTACTCTCGTCGATGGTGACTACGAGTTGATCGCGGACCAAGCCGAGGAAACTCCTGAAAATCCCGGAGACACCGTCGAGAATCTAACTGAAGCTCCGAACCAAGGTTCGGAAGACCTTGATCCTACTGCCCCCAACCCTACACAAGAAGGCAAGCCCCGGACATAAATCCTATTTTATTTACTCTGCAACCTATGTTATTATATCTATCTCTGCATCAAGTTCTTAGAAATTGTTTGAAACCCTAGTTGCATTTCCCTAGGAACCAATGTATTGAGTAGTAGTACTTGAGTCCGACTAGCTGCTATGCTAATAGGACCAGTAGAAGTCGGGTGATTTCCTGTCACTCGCGCGATATAGGAATTGTAATGTTTACATTCCTGTTATCACTATAAGGATGACGGACGGGAGTTTTATGAGGTATCATGGTTGAGGTGATACCCCGTCTGTGTTGTTGAATTGGATAAGTTTGCAGCGTGTGGTAGCGGTGGTTAAGCGTTTGAAAGTACTAACCACATGCCATGAAATATGGTAAGCGGTAAGCCTAGTAGCCAATCGGCCCGAGTAGTGGACATACCTCCCACCACTCGTCTTGCTTCTTCTGGTTACTTATGTTCGACGTGTGGGAATACGTGTTGCAAGGGCAACCAGGAGTACGGGTTTTGTAGTCGCGCTACAGACGTATGTCCTGCACTTTGGAAGTGCGTATGGTCCTGCAGTCGCTTGTGGTGGCTCTGATCCACGAGTCGGAATGAAAGGTAAACGGTTGCTTCGGAACGACCCTTTGGTGTTCCAAGCGTGTGAGTTAGGTTTACCTTGCAAGGTTAAATTCGATTCAGAATCGTCCGCTTCTCACGATGGTTGAGACTGCTTAATCCCTTTGCCACATTGAGTAACAAGAGCAATTAAATTATCAAAAATGATGAATGATCAAAGGTTATACCATGCTTGTATAGATTTAGATGCTCACCTAGAATGGATATTCAACTAGAACTTCAAAGCTAAAAGAGGAAAATAAGGATCTACTCTTAGTTGCTTTTCCGCTGAAAATTTATCCCATGACCATTACCAGATTTCATGAGTCTAGTTATATGGCTATGTATACCATCACCGGGTAAGCCTTGCTGAGTATTAGAATACTCAGCCTTGCTTTGTAACTTTTGTTCAGGTAATGCTCCTGCTGACCCAGCTCTGCCTGTACCGTGGCCCTACCCTCTGCCTGATGGTTGGTCCGTGGAGTGGGACCCGTCCCCGGCCAACCTGGACCCCTCCGAGTGATGTCATGCAAGGGCAAGCATGACATCTGTACTGACGACGTGTATTATACCGTACTTTAAATTCCACTGCTTTACCTAAAACCTATGTCGGTTTGTAATAATTCCCTAGATGGGAAGGTGATGTTACTTTTAAAACACTCATGTAATTTAACTGCCTGTGATGTAAATTGTGATGGCCTTTGTATCTCTGGACTCGCCTTCGTGCGGGGTACCTTGTTGTGATCCTGCTTTCGGTGGTTTATCGGGACGTTACCCGACAGGCCAAGGGATTATACCGTTTGAAGCACGTTGGAACCCTCGGCAGTGGACTCACGTACTTGAGCCGGTATAATTCAGGTTGGTTCTGCCACATGACCCATGCTATGACGTAGCAAAATCTGATAATGATGCTGCACATCCATGAACCTGATAAGGCTACGGACAGTTTCTTCGGCCAGATCTCCTAACATGTGACCAAGATACTCTGTCCGAAAGTTCCATTCCAAATTACCAGGGTCTATGGTAGGAAATAAACCAATAGGATATGCAGCAACTTCTGTTGGATGTTGGTTGCAGAAAAGTTTGATAGCCTCCAAGGCAGCAGTCTCAATAGTATCAACCAGACGATATCCTACCACCTCAACTTCTATGGGATGCCATTGGGAGCGGAAAGGATGTTGTGGAATTGTCATTTTAACCCGGCATCGTAGAACTCCTTCTTTGCGATATTCCACCCCATCGTATTGAGGAGGCTCTGTATAGTGGAACAGACTTAAGGATTCCCACAGGAGACGAGGAAAGCCTTCCCAATGTAAAGCATTGGTGTGAAAGTGCCCCTCATGATCCCAAAAGGCATTGGAAGGAGCAGCCATCTGCGACAACAATGCAAACAGTAAGATATATTTACCCTGCTGAGAGCTCACAAGGTAAATGGATTAAGATAGCTAATTCTGATAACAGCAAAGGCTGGAAATCAGATGGATACTTAAGAGACCCCACTAAAGATTTCTATTTACCCAAACTAAGAACCACCAACATGTTACCTATTTCTTAGAAAGCAATAAGATTAAGCATCCATTTTGTTGATTAATGAATTATGCATGCACGCACTATTCGATCTCACAACCAAAAACAACTGCCGAATAACTTCGGACTTACGCAATTAATTCCGGTGGCATAATACATACGTCTCTCACTATTAACTAGTCGATAAACCCTATCCGTCCTAGTTTCGTATGCGTGGTTAGTGACCTTGAGCTATACCAATCAACTGACCCATACCACAGTGTAACAGGATCTGATAGTGATGCTGGACATTCATGAACCTGCTAGTGCCACGGAGTGTTTCTTCGGCTGAATCTCCCAACATATGACCATAATGGGCTATCCTGAAATTCCACTTAGGATCACTGGAATCTATGGCAGGGAATAGACCGATGGGATGCCCGGCAACTTCCATGGGATGCTGGTTACAGAAGATATGGATGGCCTCAAGAGCGGCAGTCTCGATGGTGTCGACAAGATAATAGCCAACCACATCGACCTCGATAGGGTGCCACTAAGAACGAAAAGGATGCTGAGGAATAGTCATCTTGACTCTGCATCGCGGAACACCTTCCTCCCTATACTCCACTCCATCGTACTGGGGAGGCTCGGTGTAGAAGAATAGACTAAGTGATTCCCATAAAAGACGGGGAAAACCCTCCCAGTGCAAGGCTTTGGTATGGAGATGCCCTGCATGATCCCAGAAAATGTTTGAAGGAGCCGCCATCTGAAACAAGAATTCAGATGATGAGATTCATTTACCCTGCTGAAAACTCACAAGGTAAATGGAACAAGACAATTGATTCTGGTAACAGCAAAGGCTGGAAATCAGATGGATGTTTAAAATACTCAACTAAGGCTACCACAAGGATTCTATTAAAACCACACTAAAGATAGACAACACTTTACCTCTCCTTAAAAGAACAACACATTCAAGCACTCATTTTGTTTGTTAATGGATTATGCATGCACGAACTATCCGACCTCACAACCAAAACAATTGCCGAATATCTTCGGACTTACGTGGTTAATTTCGGTGGCACAATTCATACGTCTTTCACTAATATCTAGTCGATAAGTCCTATCCGTCTTAACCTCTTAATCGTGGTTAGTGTACCTGCAGAAGACCATAATATATATCCAATGAACCTTTCATGCCAGCATGTCATGAAAGCGTTCCCGTTCATTACTGCTCACTATAGAAACAGCATCTGTACAATTACCGCCGTACAGACAACGTTAACATACGTTATCGAAACAACGTATTCACGGGGGTACCGCAAAATGCGGGGGTATGAACAACGATCGCCATACCCTGCGCCGAACCATATACTCCCAAGTTGGTACATTGGCAGCATCTCAAGTAGGCCACTGCTTGAGAAACAGCGTTCGGTTCGCATCACCGACAGGAAGGCTAGGCTCCCTCAGTTGGCTGAGGATCCTTACCTTCTTACCTCGTGATCGAAGGTGTCGTTACAGAAAGTAAGGTTGAGTTATACATGAATTTAAGTTTCAATAGAAAAGTAATGCTGGGAGTTAGAGTTATATATAAATACTACAGCCACCTCTAATTCCCTTAGTAGCATGACCCTAGGGCAATACGTACTATACATAATCCTTGACGAACCCAACGTAGTTCGCAAATACTTGATTTATGAAATTTTATACTATAAATTACTTTTAGGGCTAAATATATCTCCAGGGTACACTTGTTAGCTCTGATACCAGCTGTGGCAGAACCAACCTGAATTACACCGGCTCAAGTACGCGAGTCCTCTCTTGAGGGCTACCTCGTGCTTCAAACGGTATAATCCTTTGGCCTGTCGGGTAACGTCCCGATAAACCACCGAAAGCAGGATCCAACAAGGTACCTCGTACGAAGGCGAGTCCAGAGATATAAATGCCATTACACTTTACATCACAGGCAGGTATATTACAAAAGTATACAAAGCATTATTAGTTCCCACTGAAGAGAGATTATTACAAAACAGTTTAAGTTTTAAGTCAAGCAGCGGAGTTTGAAAGCGTCGACACTGTACACATCGTTATTATAGATATCATGCTAGCCCTGGCATGATATCATTCGGCGGAATCTGTGTTGGCCGGGGACGGATCCCACTCCACGGACCAACCATCAGGCAGGGGGTAGGGCCACGGTGTAATGAAAGCTGGCTCATCAGGGAGATTACCTGAAGTAGATAGTCACAAGCAAGATTGAGTATGCTAATACTCAGCAAGACTTACCCGCTCATGGTATACTTAGCCATGTACCTAGACTTATGCAGGCTTTTCAGGTTTTGGTTAGAGTTTTCAGCTGAAAAGCAACAAAGAGTAGATCCTTAATTTCAACTTTGAGTTTTCAGGATTCTAGTTGATTAACCATTCTAGGTAAGCACCTATATCTACTCAAACATGGTAGTATCTTTAATCAAATCATTATCTTTGACAATCACATAGTTGCTCTTGTTACTCTATGTGGCAAAGGGATTAAGCAGTCACAATCTCCGCGAGAAACGGACGATTCCTGAATCGAATTTCAAAACCTTGCAAGGGTAAACCTAACACACACGCTTGGAACACCAAAGGGTCGTTCCTAAGCAACCGTTTACCTTTCATTCCGACTCGTGGATCAGAGCCACCACAAGCGACTGTAGGACCATACGCACTTCCAAAGTGCAGGACGTACGTCTGTAGCGCGACTACAAAACCCGTACTCCTGGTTGCCCAGCAACACGTATTCCTACACATCGAACCAAGTAACCAAAAGAACCAAATACATGTGGTGGGGGGTATGTCCACTCCTCGGGCCGATTGGTTACTAGGCTTACTGCTTACCATATTTCACGGCATGTGGCTAGTACTTTCAAACGCTTAACCACCGCTACCACACACTGTGGCCTTATCCAGTTTCAACAACACAGACGGGGTATCAGCTCAACCATGATACCTCACAAAACTCCCGTCCGTCATCCTTATAGTGGTAACATGAATGTAAACATCACAATTCCTATATCGCGCGAGTGACAGGGAATCACTCGACTTCTACCGGTCCTATAAGCAGAGCAGCTATTCGGACTCAAGTTCTAGTGTTCAATACATCGGTTACTGGAATATGCAACTAAGGTTTCCAAACAACTCCTAAGAACTTAATGCATAAAGATATATATAAATAGTATAGTTTGCAGTGTAAATAAAGTAGGGGTTATGTCTAGGGCTTGCCTTTCTGCGTAGGATTTGGAGCAGTAGGGTCAAAGTTATCCGAACTTTGGTTCGGAGCTTCAGTTAAACCTTCGACGGCGTTCCCGGGTTCTTCAGTTGATTCCTCTCCTTGTCCCAGAATGAGCTCGTAGTCACCATCGGTGAGAGTAGTCGAGTCTACATGATATGCAAAACTATAAGTTAAGGAATGCACATTCTTTTATGTTATTTCACAATAAAGTTGCAATCCAAATAAAAGAACATTATATTTCAACAAACAACCTAACTACCCTGTACTGGGCAGTCATTTATCGAGTATTAATTATTTTATCTAGATACATTAAATAGCTAAGTTAACTCTACTAAGTATCTAACTAGTGGCATGGGACAACAGGTTGGGGTGATGCCCAATAACTAAATTAAATCATTTTATCTATTGCTTATATTATTTATTTATATGAATTCCATGTTGATGTTTAAAGTATGTACTTACTATAACATATTCAATTTTGTTTTAATTGTTTTCCACCTAATCTGAGGGTGGGAATTTAGCAACAGACTACATCATTATAGAACAGCACCAGCAAATATTTTCATGATTTTAGAGCATTTAAATTTATGATATTAATTGTACAAGATTAACTTATGCATTAGTTGTAACTAAGCTCATATACTAAGAAATATCCCTTAAATGCTAATATAATTATTTTTCTTAAATTCTACATGTTAAAAGAAAATTAACCCAACTGATTTCACATTTTTATCATTTTTCAATCAATTACTATGCATTTCCTAAGCTTACGAGTAACTAAACTTAACCTTTAAATTAGAGTACAAAACATTCAGAAACTGAAGTTTATCCCTTAAGTAAAGTTGTAGATCTTTAACTAAAGATTCCAACAAATTTTAGTTTACCTTTTTATGATTTTTCCCCGAATTGATATAGAATTTCAAAGTTGGCAACATAATTGTACAAGGGAGGTCCTTCGGGCACTATTTATCTGAGTCTAAGGCTTTGCAGAAAACCCCCTGGTCTTCTATTTCTTCTAACCCGAAGTCCCTGGGCTAGAGACAGGAGCAGAGCAAGAAGAGGGCGGCCATGTTCCGATGAGGGGGTTCACCGGCGGCGAGGTCCAAGGGGAGGAGAGGGCTCAGGGGCTTACGGGGGTTTGAACGCACCACGTGTCGAGGGTCGTGGCGGTCGGAAAAAGGAATCCAGACGAGAGCCCGAGGTGGCGGCGGAGAGACCAACGACAACGATGGTGCTCCGGCGGTCGATGTCGATAGGAAACCTGTGCACAAGCTTCAGTAAGTCATGGGGAAGGTGTAGGTGCAACCAATTGGACGCATTCTTGTTGGATTAGAGGTGACCGACGGAGACAGTAGTGGCGGCGGCGAGGAGGAATGCTGGCGAGTGTCGGGGAGTCAATGTGCTGAACTAGAGAGCCAACGGATGGGTCGTGGAGCTTCACAGGGATGATGTAGTGCTGGCTAGGGAGTTGGGGTAGTGCGGGAAGGCTCGGATTGTGCTACCCACGGTGAGGCCGAAGGCGGCGACGGTGGCGCTCGTCGGAGACGAAGTTCCGGTCGCAATTGGAAGGCAAAAGGAGGTCGATGAGCACTGGTGAGCAACGGGGAAGCTTGCATGAGGGTGGATTGGGACGGAGGAGGTCCGGTGATGGCTGCCCACGGGAATGCCGTGCGTGGCCGGAGCAAGAGAAGACAGCGGCGGTGGAATGTGGGTCGAGTGCTCGAAATTGGGTACTGGAACTGGAAGAACAGAAGGTAGGCATTGAAGTGATGCTGTTGCGCGCGAGAGACCGAGAATTAAGGCTTCACGATGGGCTGTCCACGGCGACGAGGAGGTGGCGGCCGGCGGACGCTCGGGGTAGTCGTGGTGTGCGCGCGGGAGGCCACCAGGGGAGAGGAACTGGACCGGGAGAGGAAGAGGGCGACGCGTGGATGTGATCCCAACAGGAGGTGGCGCTGCGGCGGCGGTAGAGCGGCGGCAGGGGCGAAGCATTGGCGGCGGCAGGCAAGCAGAGCAGGGGCCCACGTGCGCGAGGAGGAAGAAGAGAGGGGAGAGGTCCGGGGGACTTGCTTGTGATTTCTAAAAAGTTCAGGGACCTCTCGGTAAACTAAAATCCCTCACTGCTACAAAGGTCAAATGAGAAAATGCTCAAAATAAAAGTTGTAGAGTTTTTCAAACTCTACAACATTGATTTAGGGCTTAGGTTCAGAAACTCAAAGTTTATAGCTTTTCATATTGCATTTTGAAACAAAAATGAAATTTAAATTAACTTTGTCTTTGCCCACCTAAATTTGATCAAATTTTGGGCATGTTTACAATTTTTCTGGATTGTCATGATTACTTGTATTTTTACACATTAGTCCTTAAGTAAATCTGAATTTTACTTTTATATTTCAATCATTTCACATGTAAACCCTTATATCTTTGTGTTAATCACACATAGGTCCTTAGTTTCAAACAAAAGTCTATTTTTCTTAGGTTTTAACTTAACTTTTGTACTTTTCTTCTCTATGGTCATGTAGATTTAACACTTAATGGCATATTTACCCAATTACCCTCAAGGACTTATATAATTCATAAATTACAAATATACCCCTAGTTCTCTTGTACAACTCACCTACATCATAGCAAGCATGCATATAAGATATCCAAACTTAGTGTCTAGGTTTCTAACTGCCTGGATGTTACACGACCGCCGCCGACGCCCCATGCTATCCCTCGCCATTGGCCGCCGCCCACGGCCACCGCCTCTCCCTCTCTCCTCCCTAATTGGAATCCCCGCGTCGCGAGCCAACTTCCCGTCCAACCCGCGCGCGAAACCGAGGCCGGGAGCGCGCTATCGTGCGTCTCCGGCGAAGCGCCGCCGTCCCCACCTCACCGCCGGCACCTCCCGCCGCCGCCCGAGCCGCTCGCCTCTCTCTGGCCGTTGGATCTAGATCCAACGGCTCAGATCCGTTTAGCCCGCGAGTCAATCAGACCCAGTACCGGTCAACCGTGGCAATTTTGCAGTTGGGCCCTTAAGTTTTCTCAAAATCAACCCGCCGTCCTTTCCAGTACAAAAGTATTCGCGTTTAAGTCCTATTTCTTCTGTTTAGGCCCCTATAGTTTTTCAAAATCGAACCCGCCATCCTATATCCCTCGGTTTAGCGTTCTAACCCCTCAGTCTAGGGTTTAATTACGATCTAGCCCCTAGTTTCTTTGTTTTAGGTCCTTTTAGATCCAAACTTTCGCAGATAAGCCCCTGAAACCCTGTTTTAGCCCTAACTTCTTCGTTTTAACTCCATTTTCATCGATTCTTGCGCTCACGCGATCCTTACGACTTATGCAATGTTTCTAAAATATTATTTTGTTCTGTTTTCATTGATTGGTGTACTGTTCTTATTTTATTGTGTTTGTTTGGTTGTATGTGCTCGTGTGTCGCGATAGACGGTGCGCAGTTCGAGGATCCGCAGGGTCAAGACTTTGAAGAATTTTCTAAGCAGCAGCAGTTTGCTAACGAAGGCAAGTGGTCCTTGATCATGTTTTCAGTCCTATTAATATCACAATCCTTGTTTGAACCTGGGTTGTTTTATCTATGTTATAGCTTCGCTAGTTGCTTATAAGTAGATTTTGGATGGTTGGAAATCATGTTACCTCCTGTATCCTTCATGTCCTCGGAATATTGTTTTGGCGATAAATAAGATTATTGAATGAATTGGAACATGGAGAACCACCCAGGAAAACAGTACAACCACAGTACTATATGGCTCTGGTCTTGGCTAATTAATTAGAAACTTTGGCTTATGATGATCTTACCGAAAGGGCAAGAGGGGTTGCATCGTCGGGGTATAGCTCGGTCCTCTTGAGGGTGTGATATGGTCCTGGGTAAGGCGTCCACCTCATTAGGAGGAGTTATGACCGCTTTGACTTGAAACCTTAGCGGATTGTCATAAGTTAGGGAATCTTTGTAAAGGCCTCGTAGTGAATCCCTGCCACTCACCTTGGAAGTGTTTAAGGGCCTTGCAAACCCGGGCATCAAGGGAAACACGAGCTGTGGGTAAAGTGTACAACCTCTGCAGAGTGAAAACTGATATATCAGCCGTGCTCACGGTTAAGAGCGGCTTGGACCCTCACATGATAATTGAACTTGAAGATGACTTAAGCTATTGTTCTTTGTTTGATGTTGTTGTTTATTTAATCAGTATTTTGTATAAGGGTTGGTATAAACTTGAATCTAGTTAATGCTTGCTAAATAAAACTTTACCAACAAATGCTTATCGCAGTCAAACCCTGTCAGCTTATCCTTGATTTGGCCTTGCATGTCATATAATTTACTCTACTTGCTGAGTACCAACCATAAGTGTACTCACGCTTGCTTTATTAAAACCAATGCTGCTCAGAACAAGACAATTATCCGGAGTTTCCTGAAGATGTTGGAGATTTCTAGGCGTATGTCTCCCAGTCAACTGCCTGTGAAGTTGAAGTCCGCTGCTAGTAATCGACGTTGGTTTATTCGTTTAGGCTTAAGACTGTAGGTCATGTAATAAAGTACTATTATACTCTTTATCGTTAATGCATTGCTTCGGATATTCGCTTGTGACGTCTACTGTATGTGCGGAACTTGATCCTGACGCACATATGGGATGCATTCGGTTACCTTTCCTAAACCGGGTGTGACAGAAGTGGTATCAGAGCAGTGTTGACTGTAGGACGTTAGCCTAGCTAGTAATGGTCGAATTTTAACTCTTATCTTGCTTAGTAGCCAAGCTTCTACCCGCTTGCTTTTGGAAAACTGCTTATTTCTTGATTATATCACTATTTCTATCTTTTTTCTTCTTGAACTCATGCTTGTCTCTCAAGTGTGTTGATGTTTACAAAAATGCCATCTTGCTTTATGGTCACTCATAGCATTCTTCTAAATGTCCTCTATCTTGCGTTGCCCTCACTTCTGTTGCAGATGGTCAGGACTAGGCAGACTGCCCGTAAGAGCACCCGTGGACCACCGCATCCGATTCATCACTCACAGGAGGTGTTTGACCCAGAGGATCATTCCAATGGAGGATGGGTGGACACCGACACTGAGGAGGAGCCCATGGAGTTGCCAGACGACCATCCAGAGGTCTCAAGTGGCAGCAATGAGGGCCCTGCAGGAGGAAATGGTGGTGATTCAGGTGCCGCAGATGGAGACAAGGATGAGGGTGGTGATGATGACTCCAATGCACCAGGAGATGACGACGACGATCCAGATGATAATCCAGAGCCAGCTGTCGCCACAAACCCACCACCACCTGAGCCTCGCTATGAGAAACAGATACTTCACTTGGACTCTACGGAGGGACCACTCCCCGCGCTTCTCTGGAGGGCTATGCAGAGGGTTGGTTTTCCGCGAAAGCCGCATTACGAGGCTCACTTATTCAGGAATGCCCAGTAGGAGGAAGAGTGGTTGGTGTCAGTATTGATCTGTGTCCCAGATGAGAGACCTGGCTACTGGGTGGAGTACTCCAAGCACTTTGACGAGGCGCCCAGGAGGACCTTGGAGGCAGGGACTAGTGAAGCCGCCAGGAGGGCACTCTACTATCTCTGCCATGCTTACAAGAATGACCTTCAGGGCACGGAGTTTCAGCAGTTCCCACGACGCAAGAGGGGAGCTACTTGTGCGCAGATTCCTGCCCCACCCTCTAGGCAAGGGAGCCTGCTCATGGACACTACGCAGGAGCTGGTTGCTGCTCTCAGCACGGATCTAGACGCAGCCGGGATAGAGATCCTGGAGGTCAAGGAAAAGCTGCTGAAGACTATCAGGGAGAAGGCAATTCTGGAGGCTCGGCTGAGAGGAGATCCCGTGTTACCCCCGGAGTACGATAGTGACGAGCCGAGGGAGTACCTGCCTGAGTCACCTTCTCGCAAGCGTGTTCACTACGGAGAGCCCGGCTACCGCACCAGCTATCGTTAGAGGATAGATCTAGGAGTTAAGATAGGAGCAAATCTTCTTTCTAGATAGGGGTTTCTAAGGTTCTTTTGTAATCGCTAGTACGAACGATCTTAATAGTATGTTAAATTAGATTAATGTGAAGGTGTGCTTGGTTTTGTGATAATGGTGTGATTTGGATCTTTGTAATGATTGCGATAGGTTGTGGAGTGATGACCACAATCATATCAAGTTATTAATATAAATATATAGTTTAGTAAAATTTTGGGGATGTCCATTCTTTACTATCTTTACCTTGCCCTTGTTCCTGTCCTTTTTCCATGATGGAATTCATGAGTCTCCTTTTTCTAACCCAATTAGATGGTGAACACCAGGTCCGGGTCAGGAGTTGATCAGCCTGCGGCGCCGGGACGAAGGGCGCGCCACAACACCAACCCCGATCCGCAACCAAGCCAACCACACCCAACGCCAACCGCAGGGATGGAGCAGTTTCTCGCCGCCCAGACTCAGCTGCTGACCAACATGGCGAACACTATTGCCAATATGCAGGCTCAGATGAACCAAGCGCCACCACCTCCACCACCACCAGCAAGGGACAGGCACAGGGAGTTCATGAGTCACAAGCCTCCGACATTTTCTCATTCACCGGATCCACTTCAAGCTGATGACTGGATCAAGACCGTGGAGAAGATGCTCAACCTCACCCAGTGTACCGACAGGGAGAAGGTCCTTTATGCCTCAGGCCGACTGGAAGGGACCGCCGCAGATTGGTGGGATGCTTACATAGCAGCTCATGACAACCCCGACACTATCAGCTGGCAGGAGTTCAGAAGCAAGTTCAGGGAGCAGCACATACCCAAGGGCCTGATGAAACTCAAGAAGCAGGAGTTCCTTGCATTGAAACAAGGGGCAATGTCCGTGAGCGAGTATCGTGACAAGTTCATCCAACTGTCTCGTTACGCCCCTGCAGATGTCGCAGATGATGAGGAGAAGCAGGATCACTTCAGGGAGGGCTTGATTGGTCCTATCAAATATCAACTAATGGTGCACACTTTTGACAGTTTCCAGAAGATGGTGGACAAAGCCATCATGGTGGAGCATGCTCGCAAGGAGATGGGTGAGCAGAAGAGGAAGTACGAGTCACCAACGCAGTTCAGCAGCAATGCACATCCTTGTTTCAACACCCCGCAAGGAACACCTTTCCGCTCAGGAGTACAGAATGTCAACTTCGGGCAGAGTCAGTACCAGCGCTTCAACCAACAGGGCCAACAGCAGCAGCAAGCTCAACATGCAAGTCAGTCAGTGCAGCGCTCCAACTTTCAGCAGAATCGCCAGGGCACCCCTACGGGCACACCGATGAGAAACAATGCCACTGCTCCCGCTGGTGGTAATACTTGCTACAGATGTGGTGAAGCGGGACACTATGCAAACCGTTGTCCCAAGGGAAATGGCCAGAACACTCCAGGCCAGTTTAACAACAGCGGATAGAGGCAGACACCGCAGCAGCAGCAATAGCCCCGAAACAACACGCAGACGCCCCAGAGCAACAAGGGTCAGCAAAACTACGTCCGTGGGCGTGTGAATCATGTCGCTGCGGAGACCGCTCAGGAAGCTCAGGACGTTGTGTTCGGTATGTTCTTAGTCAACTCTGCCCCTGCATCGGTTTTGTTTGATTCCGGTGCATCGCATTCTTTTATTTCTGCTCAGTTAGTTGCAAAACATGGCATTCCCGTGCATTCTATGTCAAACCACATGCTAGTTAGTTCACCTGGGGGAAATATGAGGGCCATGTATCAATGTCTTGGAGTCAGTTTCAAGATTGTGGGCAGAGAGTTCCGTGCAAACTTTGTGGTGCTAGATTCCAAGGGAATCGATGTTATACTCGGAATGGGATGGCTGAGCAAAGTTGATGCAGTAATTCAGTGTGCCAAAAGATCAGTACTCCTCACTAGTCCAGAAGGTGAAAGGTTCGAGTTTGTTGCAACACTTCCGTCGGCAGCAGATTGTGCAGTAAATCAGTTGAAGGCAAGTTTGATGGAGGATATCAAAGTTGTCAGCGAGTACCCGGATGTCTTCCCTGATGATTTGCCAGGTATTCCACCTGAACGTGACATTGAATTTATCATAGATCTTTTACCTGGTACTGCACCTATTGCCAAGAGGCCATATAGAATGTCAGTTGGTGAGTTAGACGAACTTAAGAAACAACTGAAAGAATTGCTAGGTAAGGGTTACATTCATCCTAGCTCTTCACCTTGGGGGGCACCCGTAATATTCGTTGAAAAGAAAGATGGTACACAGCGGATGTGTGTTGACTACAGGGCCTTGAATGAGGTAACTATCAAGAATAAGTATCCATTGCCGCATATAGAAGACTTGTTTGACCAGTTGAAAGGAGCTAAGGTATTCTCAAAGATTGATTTGCGGTCAGGTTATCATCAGCTGAGGATACGACCTTCAGATATTGCCAAGATAGCATTCACTACCAGATATGGATTATATGAATATACGGTGATGTCGTTCGGGTTGACTAATGCTCCAGCTTACTTTATGTACCTGATGAATAAAGTGTTCATGGAGTATCTCGACAAGTTTGTGGTGGTATTCATTGATGATATTCTGGTGTACTCCAAAAATGAGGAGGAACATGAGGAACATTTGAGGCTTGTTCTGCAGAAACTCAGGGACAATCAGTTGTATGCCAAGTTCAGTAAGTGTGAGTTCTGGTTGAATGAGGTCTCATTTCTGGGTCATGTCATCACAGACGGAGGTATTGCAGTGGATCTAGGGAAAGTAAAAGATGTGTTGAAATGGGAGCCACCAACGACAGTTTCGGAAATCCGGAGTTTCCTAGGACTGGCGGGATACTACAGGAGATTTATTGAAGGCTTCTCTAAGATAGTGAAACCCCTTACATCACTGCTAGAGAAGGACAAGAAATTTATATGGTCAGCGGCATGTCAGGACAGTTTCGAGGAGCTGAAAAAGAGGTTGACAACTGCACCAGTGTTGGCTATGCCTGATATTTACAAAAGTTTTGATATCTACTGTGACGCATCTAAGCAGGGTCTTGGTTGTGTATTGATGCAAGAGGGACACGTGATTGCATATGCGTCCCGTCAATTGAGGAAGCATGAACAGAACTACCCCACGCACGATCTGGAGTTGGCAGCAGTGGTACATGCTCTGAAAATATGGAGGCACTACTTATTGGGTCACCGATGCCAGATATACACTGATCATAAGAGTTTGAAGTACATTTTCACTCAGAATGACCTCAACTTGAGATAGCGAAGATGGTTAGAGCTCATCAAGGATTATGATCTGGAGATACACTATCACCCGGGGAAGGCAAATGTGGTTGCTGATGCCTTGAGTCGCAAGAGTTATGTGAACGCGGTCATGGTTAGTCAGATGCCTCAGAAATTGTGCAAAGAGTTTGAATGTCTCAATCTGGGGTTCATCGCTCATACGGAAGGAATCACTATAGAAGTGGAGCCGACCCTCAACCAAGACATACGGAAGGGTCAGCTTGGGGATCCTAAGATTCAGGAGATAAAGGAAATGATAGAAGCAGGCAAGGCACCAGATTTTACTGAAGATGAACATGGAACAGTATGGTTCAGAAAGAGGATATGTGTGCCAGATGTGGACCACCTCCAAGAGAAAATTTTGCAGGAAGCTCATGACTCGGCTTATTCTATCCATCCTGGCAGTACTAAGATGTATCAGGATTTGAAGGAAAGGTATTGGTGGTATGGCATGAAACGTGACGTTGCAGCTCACGTGGCGTTGTGTGACGTGTGTCAGAGAGTTAAGGCAGAACATCAGAGACCAGCCGGCTTGTTACAGCCCTTGAAGGTGCCGGAGTGGAAATGGGAAGAAATCGGTATGGATTTCATTGTGGGGTTGCCACGTACACGAGATGGTTACGATTCTATATGGGTTATAGTGGACCGACTGACCAAGGTGGCTCACTTTATACCGGTGAAGACTACATATACAGGTGCACGACTAGCAGAGTTATACATCTCTCAAATTGTGTGTTTGCATGGGGTACCCAAGAAGATAGTATCAGATAGAGGTACTCAGTTCACATCTCGATTTTGGCAAAAGTTGCATGAGTCAATGGATACGAAGTTAAATTTCAGCTCCGCTTATCATCCGCAGACTGATGGGCAGACTGAAAGGACAAATCAGGTGTTAGAGGATATGCTCAGAGCTTGTGCATTGAAACATGAAGGCAGTTGGGATAAGAGTTTGCCATTTGCAGAGTTTTCTTACAACAATAGTTTTCAGGCTAGTCTAAAGATGGCACCGTTTGAGGCACTGTATGGCAGGAAGTGCAGGACTCCGTTGTATTGGAGTGAGACAGGTGAAAGTGAGTTGTTTGGGCCTGAGATTATTAAAGAGGCTGAAAGGCAGGTTGTGACGCCCTGAAAATTTACCGAATTAACTCGCGCGCTAAAATGTTTCAATTAAAAACCACTCGTCGTCGAAACTCTAGCCCTAACCCCTTCTGACCGACGCTAAATCTTATCGACGTCCCATCCCGCGCTGCCCGGAAGCCTGCCGCCCGCGCGCGATCACCCACCGCGATTAGCGCCGGCGCGATTCCCTTCTCGCGCGGTGCGCGAATCCCGTGTGCGCGTGGCCGACCGGCGCCGACACGCCCCTTCCCTTCCTTCTCTCTCTCTCTTGCTCTCCCCTCTTTCCCTTTCTTTTTCTCTCTCATTTTTCCTCTCCTTTCTCTCTTTCTTCTCTCTCTTTTCCTTTTTCCCTCCTCCCTTCTCCTCCCCTCCCTTCTCCCCTTCTCCTGCTCCTGAACGCCGCCCGGCCCTGGCTGCACCCCTGCCGCGCCGCGCGCAAGCCCCTGCCCGGCCGTGTCACGACGCACGCGCACGCGCAGCGCGTGGCCGTGCGCCACGCCGTGCCGTCCACCGCTCGCAGCCCGCCCTGGCCCACACCTCGCCGCGCTGCACGAGCACGCGCACGCGCGTTCCCCCGCGACGCCGCGCCACCCGCCGCTGCCGCGTCCCGCCCCGCCGCGCCGCCCGTTGCTTCCCCGCCACTGTGGCCGCATAGCGCTCCTCGCCACCGCATCATGACGGCCGCAAACGGCCAAGACGCCATCAATGGCGCCCGCCGAGCCGGAGACCGGTCACCACGCGGTCCCGCCTCCACACCGCCTCGGCCGCCTATAAATAGGGCCGAGGGGCATCCCCGGCACCCCACCACCGCCGCCGCTCGCCCAGACCCCCGCCTCCCTTGCTCCAGCGCCGCCCCGCCGAGCCACCCAACGCCGCCACCCCTGCTCCCGTGGGCACGCCTCCACGCGCCGCCCCGGCCCGAGGTGAGGCCGGGGATGGAATCCCCGTGCCCCCCTCTCTCTTTTCCCCCACCCCCGGACCGTCGCCGTGCCCTGGCCGGCCGGATTGGGCCGCCGCCGGCGCCCTACCCTCCCCCTCCTCTGTTTTGCACGGGGGAGAGGAAGGAGAAGGGCATTTTGCCCATAGCCCCCTCCTTTTCATGTTTTCCCAAGAAACCCCCCCCTCTCTAGGAGCACCCCTATCCACTTCCTTTTTGTAAAAGAAACCTCGCGCTTTTTGTTATTTCAAATTGAACCCTCCAATACATAAATCTAGATATACTTGACACCTTTTTGCATGCCTAGGGTATTTCTAGGATTCGCAACTAGGTCCTTACTCCTTCCGGTTAATTACGAACAAGCCCTCGGACCCTTGTTTAAACCCTAACACCCCGTTAACTCGTCATTTTATGCTCCAAACAACCTCCGATCGACCTGAAACTTTACCACTCCGTTTCTAGTATAGTTCTAGCCATTCCATTAAGAAACCACCTAAAAATATTACCCCTACCTCCGTAACTAAATTATTTCCGATTCAAGCTCCACGATAAAAGCTTTTAGTTCTCTCGCTTGATTCTTTGCTTGTTTGTTTGCGCCATAGGACACGGAGTGAACGAAGAAGTTCCCGACTGCGGCCAAGCAACCGAGGACCAGTTCTGCGACCCCGAACCCGAGGGACAGTGCTTCGATCAAGATCTCCCGCAAGGGTTTGACGATGGCAAGTTCAATCCCGCCCTTTGATGCATGTTTCTGTCCTAGTTTTTATAAACACAACCCAGTGGCCTGTTTTATAAAATTGCATGGTTTTGCTTGCTGAAAACATGGTAGGATAGCCACCCTTGTTTGTGATAACCATACCTTGACCACCTAGTTTTATAAAGAAATGTGTGCGTGTGGGAAGGGATAAAATGTGGTTTTGAAAGATGAGTCAGACGGGATGGATGGCATTTCTGTGTGAATTGCCGTTGGTGTGCTCGTACCTGTGTGGTTGAGCGAGGAAGGGAGATATCCATCTTGTCACCCCTAAGGACCGAGTTGATGTGTCATCTCACCTAGCTTCCTGTCGTGCAAACCACTTGACCGTTGTGTGGGCAACGGCTTAGCATAAATCCCACTAGTTAGTCTGATAGCCATCAGGAGAGCTGGGAGCAACGGGTGATCAAGGAGACGGGATAAGCTCTGTGTGACTTACGCCCCGGTTAAACCTCGGTGAAAGGTCGAATGACCCCTTGATAGATCCCGTGGTGGCTAGCCAGGTCTAGCTAAGGTGGGTAAAGGCTTTGATGGGATCTGCACCGACACTAAGGTGTTCGTGCTGTGGTACCCACCTGTGGGTAAAGTTGCACACCTCTGCAGAGTTTAAAATCTATTCGAATAGCCATGCCCACGGTATTGGGCAAGTTATGGTGTGGTCACATAACTAGTGTTTCTCTCTGGGAATGGTTGGATTGGTGTGAGTTGTTTGGAAAGTATCCGACAGTTGAGTCGTGTGAGCTACGACGGACGGGGAGTCCGGTAGCGGTTTAAAACTTGAATCCTGTGTGGATCAATAGCACGTACCCCTTGGCACTTGAAAACTTGTTTTGAAAATGTTTTAAACGAACTGTTGCATAAAACCGAGTTTTTCCGCAAATGAACCATAACCTTATCCTTGGACTATCTTGTGCATTTAATTCTGTTATAACCCCTCCGCGGGTGTGATTGGACTTGCTGAGTACGTTCATACTCACCCCGTTTTTACTTTTACAGTGGAAGATCCCGATTACATCCCCGAAGGTGTCGAGTAGGGTTCCGTCCTGCACCCAGTCTTGCCTGTGGGTGAGGTCACCGTTGGAGCTCCGCATGGCGCAAGACTCTGATGATCCCCTTTTCATAGTTAGTGTAGTAGTATGGGTTTTAGTTCTAATCCTCGCGATAGTGGCGCTTCACTGCCCATTACCGCGAAGAATTGTACGGTGATGTACCATCTGATGTACTAAAAGTGTTATCAGCCTCCTGGAACTGATAAAGTAACACTTTTAAGTCTTCCCTGATGGGGAGACGCCTCAGGTGGTATCAGAGCCGTAGGCTGGCCGTAGGACGTGACCCTAGGAGCGAGACCCCTTTTCAGGCCCTAGAACTTGTCCCGATTTAAAAATTTTCTGCACAAACACTCACCACTGGTCTTTGCCTTATTCCAGATGGCTGGCAATGGATGGGTTAACGAAATCTGCCACGCAGAGCCCGGCCTCCCCAAGTTACTATAGCTCAGCCTGGAACGCATTGGGATTATGGAACCACCGGAGTATGCCTACCGTGAGTACATCGCCGGGGGCACCCTTCGGTGCGACATGATGGTTTTTGTGGAGAGAAGTACCCGCTACCCTGATGTGGACCCTTGGTTCATCTCCACCGCTGGCTTCCGCTTCCCCGACACCTATCGAAAGGCCGCCCGTAAAGCCCTGCGACGGCTGCGTGTGCTCTACAGGCGCCACCTTCAGCGGACTCCTATGGGATTTTTCCCACCCGCTGAGCGAAGATGACGCACTTGGATTGCCCGAATGAGGGGACTTGGACGGGAAGAAGAAGACCTAGAAGACACGGTCTCCCACCTGTCCATCTACCTTACTGGCTTGGATGCACTCTACCGCGAACAGGCGGCACAGCTGAAGCAGCTAATCCATGGGATTGAAAAGATAACCCAGGAGCTGGAGGAACAACGGACAAGAGCCGCAAGCGCCGAGTATTCCTTAGCCGCCCTCCAAGCCCAGATGCAAGAATACGAGAACCGCAACAGAATAGGTGGATGGATAGAGGAAGAAGAAGAAGAACCCATGGAAACCCATTGGGATAAGGGTACTCAGACCGAAGATGAGATGGATCGGTTCCTTCCAATAAAGAAGCGCCCGATCAGGACCGAGGAGGAATCCCCATGATAGGATTAGCGCTCTGAGCTAGAACCCTACCCTAATAACCACGTAGCCATGGAAACTGTACCCCCATGATGCAATAATAAATGTGATCTACTCCCTTTTGTACCTGTGCTAGATTGTTTACCCTGTCCTTGTTTCAGATGGCTGAGGAAGGATGGACTCAGGGCGATTGCCAAGCTACACCTGGCTTTCCCAGCCTTTTGATCAACACCCTGGAAGGCCTTGGCGTTACAGAACGCCCGAGGTACTACAGCCGAGAGTACGAGCACCATGGTACCCTCCGCTGCAGGGTGATCCTGGTCATCGCCAGGAGCAACCGCTACCCCGACATCCAGCCTTGACGAGTGACTGCCACAGGGTTTAGACACCAGGACACCTACCCCTTGGCCATCCGAAAAGCACTCCGTTATTTGTGCCGGATTTTTGAAGAACACCTCGCCCCCACACCAGCAAAGTTCTTCCCGCCGGCCATCAGAACCCCAGTCTGGGAAGCACGCATGAGAAACCTGGAACGACGTCGCCACGAAGAAGGCCCCCTGTACCAAGTGGCTACATACCTAGCCGCCCTGGACCAACTCTTTGATGAGCAAGCCAACCTTCTAAGTGTCACACCCGATTTATAAGAACATAAATCGAGCAATCATATATGCGCCAGGATCAAGTCACGCATATATACAACAGACTATCAAGATATCACAACACATGTCACGAATAAAAGCGTATAAATTATAAAATGAATATCTTTATTACAACTGAATCAAGAATCAGTTCAAGAAATTGCGGAAGCGTAAAATGGATACATGAAAAGCTGGGCGCCACAGGGACGTCAACTGGGAGACAAACGCCTAGAAGTCGTCGAAGCTGCTGACGTAGTCCTCCACGTTGCCGGGCACTGAGCAGCAGTCGAAGATATCCGAAATAGAACAGAAGAGTAGAGAGGCAAGTGTGAGTACAAACTCGTACTCAACAAGTATAACACAAACTATGAGGCTCTAGGCTAGCTGACTCAACTGCATTAGCTTTTAATCTTGGCAAATTTTATTTAAGCTAATTACTACAAGTGGATGAGTTACCATAACCCAAATTGCTTAAGAAATTAATCAGTATTATTTAAGAACTACTGAGAACCATCCAAACCAAAACCACCCGGGGAAATCTCCCTCGCCAAAGGTTGATAACCCCACTAATCAAAAGGAGGATCTGGGCCGCTCATGACTGTGAGCACAGCTGATATATCAGTTTTACACTCTCGAGAGGTTGCACAACTTTACCCACAAGTCGTGAGCTACGCTAGTTATTCATCACACTTCCTCAGGTGAGATGGCTAGCAAGCACACTACGAGACCGTTACAAAGAATCACGTTGGTAAGGTGTAACCGCTAAGGATTCTGGATCAGCGACGATGGGGCCCACCTCCGGGGGTACAAGACACACAGCACAGACCAAGCCGGAGGAGCAGGGACCATAGAAGCTTACCACCCCTCTTGCCCACGCAGGTAAGTTACTCCCGAACCAACACGACCTAATTAGTAAGTCAAGACCGTCCCATTCCAGTCTTGTGGTTGCGCGGTTGTCCCAGGTTGTCGCTCTATGAACCGGTCCTTATGGAGAGTGGCCAACCAAGCACTAAGCACCGTGCTGGCCCCCTAAACCATGTTTCTAACAAAAACATCTTTTAAGGACGCACAAACTACTCAAGCACACAGCACAGAGGGTCGGCTCTAGAATTAAGTTGCATAGGACCATTAATCCAATTAATTAAAAAGGACCAAGATTTGTTATAGCGCAGCAACCTAGCACAACTAACCAAAATGCAACCCAAAGGATATATGTAAAGGATATAAAGGTGGCTAGGAAATCCTTATAGGTATACAGAATTAAAATGCAGTATGAAATTGTATTTACAAGTGATAGGAGGTTCATGTTATACTTGCCTTCCTCGTACTCTCCCGGCTGCTGCTCGAACTGCTCGGAAGATGGTTGCTCCTGGTACTGCTCCGGTGGCTCGACGTCTACTCACGATCATAACAGTAATACATGGGCCACACATGCACACACATGCAAACAATAGCAAAACATAAGAAACAGTACATCAATACAATGGAACAACACATAAAACTGGCCTAGAACTATTCTATGCGTTACAACAATCGCGTGGATATAAAGAACGCTTAAAACAGAGCTAAAACGCGAAAACTACACTTAAAACAAGACCCAGGGGCCTATCTGCAAGAAAAACTGGACTACAGGGGGGTTCTGGGCAAAAACCAGGGGCCTAAACGTAATTAAAGCATAGACTCGGGGTTAGCACGTGAAAACACAGGGCATGGACGGCGGGTTCAAAAACTGGAAAGCTCAGGGGCTTCGGTGCGAAAAACAGGACCTAGCTAGAATTTCTTCTGAACGAAGGTGGACTGCGGGTTGATTCCAAGGAAGTTCAGGGGCTCTTTAACAAAACTGCCACAGCTGAAGGGGTACACGGCTTCTAATCTGGGCGGTTGGATCTAAATCGAACGGTTCCGACGCACTCCGGTTCGGACGGTCCGATCTAACTGCTGTTTACGGACGGTCCGATCTGACTGCCGTTTACGGACGGTCCGATCTGTCCGAGGGGGTCCGGTCCACTGGATCTTGATCGGAGGGCTGGGATAGAAGAGGTACGCGGGATCTAATCCCGACCGCTGACTTCGGATCGGACGGCTCGGTTTGGGTCGGGGAGCACAGGCGGCGGCAAGAGACGCCGGCGATCAAGCCCGCGGCGGCGCGGCTCGGGAGCTCGCCGGAGACACGCGATCACGCGTTCCCGGGGACATTTCACGACGAGATCAAACCCAGGAGGTAGAGCACAATGCGAGGAACCTAGCTGGGCACTTGTGGAGGTGGATTCGAGCTCGGTTAGGGTGGAACGACGGCGAGAGCGGCTCGGCACGACCAACCACGCCGGCGTGCGCGCGGTCTAGGCTCTGCGGCTAGCTAAGGATCACGACTCCTAGTACAAAAGAACCAGGGCGCGAAGGGGAAGCTCACCGAGGGGTGTGGAGGCCGGAGACGCGACGGAGTGAGGAAGACGACGACGTCCGGCGGCGTAGAGGATCGGGCTTCCGCGGGGAGGGGTGATGCCGAGGTGACCGGGGTCCTTGGCTGGCGTAGATTGGCTCCGGGGACCCTTGTGGAGGTGGTCAGAGGGTCAAAATGGGTCGGGATGCAACGACTGCGAGGAATTCCGATGTCGGAGCAGCTCACCGGAGAAGGTTTCCTCGGAAAATTCGGTCGATGCCGAGGCGTAGAGCTTCGATGCTGGCCTCTTGGAGCTTCGGGATGGCAAGGGGAAGCTTTTGCGAGTGACGTGGGGGTCCGGGGTGCAACGGAATGGCCGGTCGACGGTGAGGCCGAGGCGTCTGCGCGGCGGAGGAAAAAGGGCGGTGGCGCTGGGGTCTCCGGGGTTGCAGGGCTGGGGTTAGGGTTCTGGGTACCAGGGCGCAGGGGGGTTCCCTTTTGTAGGGCGGCGGCGCTGCCCTGGGCGTGCGGGCCCGGATAAGGAAGCTCGCCGGAGATCTCGGGGGAAGTTGAGCGCCGGAGAAGAAGGAGGAGAGGGGGAAGGGGCCGACAGGTGGGGTCAGGCTGAGGGAATGACTGAGAAAGGCAAGGAACGACTAAGAAAGGAAAGGAATGACTGAGAAAGGAAAGGAATTACTGAGAAAGGAAAGGAAT
This sequence comes from Panicum hallii, assembly GCF_002211085.1. NCBI lineage: Eukaryota > Viridiplantae > Streptophyta > Magnoliopsida > Poales > Poaceae > Panicum > Panicum hallii. The sequence goes on along the minus strand of NC_038045.1, from coordinate 31,232,499 downwards.
GACTGAGAAAGGAAAGGAATTACTGACCTACTTTCCTGCTTCTTCCCTTTTCTTTATCAACCCAACTCAATTCTATTTGAATTCAACTCAAATTTGAATTCAACTCCTATGCACTCAACCAAATAAAACTTATGCACCAGCATGAATGCACAAACATGTTGAACCTAAAATAAATTTTAATTCTTTACATTTTAAAATTTCTTTAAATGCAAGGTAAATTAGAGAAAACTCTGGAAAATTTTATTTGAGCCCAAATAAATTCATTAAAATTTAAGGAAAATACCTTAGGGTGTTACACTAAGGGAACAGACCCATCGAGCCGAGCAAGCAGAGCTCGCAGTAAGGTTACAGCAGATCCGAGCCGCCCACGCCGAGGCGAGAGCCGCAGCCGCGGTCAGTAGCGAAGCAGTCGCCCAAGAGAGCCTCAGGCAGGCCCAAGACCGGCGTATGCAAGAGTGGACCCAAAGTGGAACACCAGTCCCGGCAATTGGAGAAAATCATGTTTTACTCGGGACACCCGTCATAGGATGGGGAACACTCTTTGGGAACACACACGCTCCACCCGAGAACCCTGAAAGTTCTGCCGCCGCCGTCAGAGGGGGTGCTGCAGCGCAACCCTTGCCAGATGGAAACCCAGAGGACGGCGAACGAGGATCTCTCACCCTCCCTGCCCCGGAAGAAGGCACGCCTCGCGAATAGAATAACCGACGCCGTCCCAGTGATGCACCCCCCCAGCTTAAGACGTGCCCTTAGACAAGACCCTGGCCGAGTAGCACGAGACCTAGTCGTACCCCCAAGTTGTACCCCCCTGCAGTAATAAAATGGTTTGTGCTTGTTGTTTGTGATGTTGTGTGCTGGTTTGTTGTGTGCTGATTGTTTATATGAGTACCGGCAGAAGGTAGATTCTGCCTTATATATATACTAATTAAACAACTTAAACATCACATAAACGTAACCCTAGTCTACCCAATCAACAGGTGACCCCCCGGAATGTCGCGAGGGCCTCCCGTGGCCGGAACCCCGTAGCCGCTAGTGCCGGAGCACAGCCCGTTGAACAAGATCTTCCCCAAGGAGAACAAGAAGTAAGCCAGAACCGAGGAGGGAGTCAAGAAGAAGAACAACTACCACCACCCCCACCCCTCGGAGACTTGGCGCAGATAATCCACAACCAGACCCTCATACTGGAGACGCTGGCCAATGCCCTCATTAACCGGCAGCCACGAGGGCAGAATATGAACGACAAGCTGACGGCCTTTCTAAGGACCAAGCCGCCCACCTTTGCCGGATCTTGCAACCCGTTGGATGCAGACGACTGGTTGCGAGTGATTCAGAGGAAGCTCGAACCATTCGAGTGCCAGGACCGGGACAAAGTCCTTCTAGCAGCCCACCAGCTCACCGGAACAGCATTATCCTGGTGGGAAAACTATTGTGCCGCAGCCGAGGATGCCTCTACCATCACCTGGGGAGAGTTCGTAAGGGAGTTCCGCCGCTACCACATCCCTTCAGCCACCATGAAGGGCAAGGCGGATGAATTCCGCGCACTACAACAAGGAAGTATGACGGTGGAAGAGTACACCCACCGGTTCATAGAATTGGCCCGATATGCGCCGGAAGAAGTGAGCGACGACGATAAGAAACAAGACATGTTCAAGAAGGGATTAAGCACAGAACTCCGGACCTTGCTTACCCCACAGATCTATCCGGACTTCAATACCCTGATGAACAAGGCTATCCTCACGGAAAGGGCCAAAGCCGAAGAAAGGAAGGATAATAAACGCAAATTCCTGGAAAGTAAGGCCCGCCAACAGGACCGCTTCCAAAAGCCGAGGAACTCCAACTACACTGCACCAAGATCTCAGGCCTCAATGCAGTATAGGACTCAGTCCCAAGTGACAGGATCACGAACCCCTGAAGCACAGCCTAAGAGTCAGAATACCATGAGGGCCCTGCAGAGCAACACAAGCCTGGTCGCCTCCGACAACAACAATGTTAGGGCCTGTTTCAACTGCCGTGAGACAGGACACTTCATCGCCAATTGCCCTTATGCCAAGAATAAGCCGGCAACATCGGCCTTCTCCAACACGGTGAATGGGCCCAGACCAGCCCTGACCGGTGCCAACCGAGTGCCCATCCGCAACAACGACAATAGCCAGCAGATGAAGCAGCAATCATTTGGACGAGCCCGCGTCAATCACATCGACGCGCAGGAGGCTCAAGAGGCTCAAGGCGTAGTGCTCGGTGAGTACCTAGTCAACTCAGCTCTGGCAACAGTACTATTCGATTCTGGAGCATCGCACTCGTTCATATCCTCGAGTTTTGTGGAAAAACACAGAATACCTACAGTGCTACTAAAAGCACCCCTATTAACCCGGACGCCTGGAGGCGACATTAATTGTCAGTTAGGTTGTCCACGGATAAGGATCAATTTAAGTGGGGTAGACTTTCTAGCAGATTTGGTAGTACTTAAGTCTGGGGGAATAGACGTGATCCTTGGAATGGACTGGTTAAGCCGACACAATGGTCTCATAGGCTGTACCGACAAAGTGGTACACCTAACAAACCCCGAAGGAGTCCAAGTTATCTGCCATACCCGGGACAGTAAGTTCGACCCAATGGTGTTTAGCGTGGAAGCCAAGCCCTTAGAAGGAGTCCCGGTAGTAAGCGAATACCCAGATGTGTTTCCCGAAGAGCTTCCCGGTATGCCGCCAGACAGGGATATAGAGTTCGTCATAGACCTTATCCCCGGAACTTCTCCGATAGCCAAGAGACCCTATAGGATGGCAGCCTCTGAGCTGACAGAATTAAAGAAACAACTAGAAGAACTGCAACGAATTGGCTTCATTAGACCAAGCTCGTCGCCGTGGGGAGCCCCAGTGCTGTTTGTCAAGAAGAAAGATGGGAGTATGAGGTTGTGTGTAGATTACCGAGCACTGAACGAGGTTACCATTAAGAATAAGTACCCCCTCCCCAGGATTGATGACCTGTTCGATCAGCTAAAGGGAGCCAAGTACTTTTCCAAGATCGATTTAAGGTCAGGGTACTTCCAGCTCAAGATTAGAGAAAGTGACATCCCTAAGACAGCTTTTGTCACCCGCTACGGGCAGTTTGAGTTCACCGTAATGTCCTTCGGACTAACCAATGCCCCTGCCTATTTTATGAACTTCATGAACAAGGTATTCATGGATGAACTGGATAAGTTTGTCGTAGTCTTTATCGACGACATACTTATCTACTCCAAGAGTGTTCAGGAACATGAACAACATCTGCGGGTAGTGTTGGAAAAACTAAGGATACACAAACTATATGCAAAATTTAGCAAGTGTGAATTCTGGCTGGAAAGAGTAGCTTTTCTTGGTCACATTCTGACCGCGGAAGGTGTAGCAGTGGACCCAGAGAAGGTCGAAGCCGTATCTAACTGGCGGCGAGCGACTAATGTTAGTGAGATCAGAAGTTTTCTTGGATTAGCCGGATACTATCGGAGATTTATTGAGGGATTCTCTAAGATAGCCCGACCCATGACGGAACTTCTTAAGAAGGAGAAAAAGTTCGCTTGGACAGAATCCTGTGAGAGAAGTTTTCAAGAATTGAAGCAAAGGTTGACAACCGCCCCAGTGCTGACCCTACTGGACATTCATCGGGACTTTGTCATTTATTGTGACGCATCCTGACAAGGATTAGGGTGTGTACTGATGCAAGACGGGAAAGTTGTTGCATATGCTTCCCGCCAACTCAGGACTCATGAGCAGAATTATCCGACACATGATTTGGAATTGGCAGCCGTAGTGCATGCCCTTAAGATTTGGAGACACTACCTGATTGGAAATAAGTGTGAGGTTTACACCGACCACAAGAGTTTGAAGTATATATTCACCCAACCGGATTTAAACCTAAGGCAAAGGAGATGGTTGGAGTTGGTCAAGGACTACGATTTGGAAATTCAGTATCACCCCGGGAAAGCAAACGTAGTAGCCGATGCCCTAAGCCGAAAATCCTATGGACCCAAGGATGACCACCTACGAGAGGAAATGGCACGATTAAATGTGCACGTTGTGCCTCGAGGTTCCAGCCAGGTGCTGAACGTCCGATCAACACTAGAGGATAGGATCAGAGAGGCTCAAGGATCGGATCAAGAGCTAGTAAAGATTTGCAAACAAACTGGAGAAAACAAAGCACCGGGTTTCAGAGTGGACGATAAGGGAACGTTATGGTACGAGGATAGGATTTGTGTTCCCCAGAATGGGGATTTCCGGCAATTAATCATGGACGAAGCCCATAACTCGGTCTACTCCATCCACCCAGGGTCCACCAAAATGTATATGGACATAAGGCAAAAATATTGGTGGAATGGAATGAAGGCGGATATTGCAAGATTTGTGGCTCATTGTGATACCTGCCAAAGGATCAAAGCTGAACATCAAAGGCCGGCAGGATTATTGCAACCCTTGCCTATCCCGGTGTGGAAATGGGATGAGATAGGAATGGACTTTGTAGTGGGTCTACCCAAAACACAGAAGGGACACGATTCCATATGGGTAATAGTGGATCGACTCACTAAATCAGCACATTTCATACCCGTACGAACTAATTACGGTGGGGAAAAGCTAGCAAAACTCTACGTGGAGAACATAGTCAAGCTACACGGAGTACCTAGGAGGATTGTCTCAGATAGAGGGACCCAATTCACCTCTAGGTTCTGGAAAAGCTTGCATCAAGCCATGGGCACCAAGTTAGATTTCAGCTCTGCATATCATCCACAGACGGATGGTCAAACCGAAAGGGTAAATCAGATTATGGAAGATATGCTGAGAGCATGTGTCCTGACCTACGGAAAGGACTGGGAGCAGAGTCTTCCTTATGCAGAATTCTCGTACAACAATAGTTACCAAGCCAGCTTGGGCATGTCGCCATTCGAAGCTCTCTATGGAAGGAAGTGCAAAACTCCTCTAATGTGGTCAGAAGTTGGAGAACGTGCGCTAATAGGACCTGCACTTATAAAAGAAGCAGAAGAAAAAGTAGCGGAGATCCGCGAGAAGTTGAAAGCAGCCCAATCTCGACAAAAGAACTACGCAGATAAGAGAAGGCGAGAAATAAGTTTCAACCCAGGCGATTTTTTTTATCTCAAGGTCTCACCCATTCGAGGGACGCGAAGGTTTCAAGTACAAGGAAAATTGGCCCCTCGATACATTGGACCGTATCGAGTTCTGAAGAGAGTCGGAGCAGTAGCATACCGACTGAAGTTACCAGAAGAAATGTCGGATATACACCCAGTGTTTCATGTCTCGCAATTAAGAAGGTGTTTGAGAGTACCCGAGGGAGAACATGTGCCGGCGGAAACAATAGACCTGCAGCCGGATCTGCGATACCAGGAAGTACCGGTCAAAATTTTAGACACTGTCACTAGGAGGACAAGAAACTCCGAAGTACGGATATGCAGGGTTCAATGGAGCAGACACGGAATAGAAGAAGCGACATGGGAGCGCGAAGAGGCTTTAAAGAAGGAATTTCCCCATCTGTTTAGGAGCCAACCGAATCTTGAGGACGAGATTCATTTAAGTGGGGTAGGTTTGTGACGCCCTGAAAATTTACCGAATTAACTCGCGCGCTAAAATGTTTCAATTAAAAACCACTCGTCGTCGAAACTCTAGCCCTAACCCCTTCTGACCGACGCTAAATCTTATCGATGTCCCATCCCCCGCTGCCCGGAAGCCTGCCGCCCGCGCGCGATCACCCACCGCGATTAGCGCCGGCGTGATTCCCTTCTCGCGCGGTGCGCGAATCCCGTGTGCGCGTGGCCGACCGGCCGCGGACGCCGCCGCGACCGGCGCCGACACGCCCCTTCCCTTCCTTCTCTCTCTCTCTTGCTCTCCCTCTTTCCCTTTCTTTTTCTCTCTCATTTTTCCTCTCCTTTCTCTCTTTCTTCTCTCTCTTTTCCTTTTTCCCTCCTCCCTTCTCCTCCCCTCCCTTCTCCCCTTCTCCTGCTCCTGAACGCCGCCCGGCCCTGGCTGCACCCCTGCCGCGCCGCGCGCAAGCCCCTGCCCGGCCGTGTCACGACGCACGCGCACGCGCAGCGCGTGGCCGTGCGCCACGCCGTGCCGTCCGCCGCTCGCAGCCCGCCCCGGCCCACACCTCGCCGCGCCACACGAGCACGCGCACGCGCGTTCCCCCGCGACGCCGCGCCACCCGCCGCTGCCACGTCCCGCCCCGCCGCGCCGCCTGTTGCTTCCCCGCCACTGTGGCCGCACAGCGCTCCTCGCCACCGCATCACGACGGCCGCAAACGGCCAAGACGCCATCAATGGCGCCCGCCGAGCCGGAGACCGGTCACCACGCGGTCCCGCCTCCACACCGCCTCGGTCGCCTATAAATAGGGCCGAGGGGCATCCCCGGCACCCCACCACCGCCGCCGCTCGCCCAGACCCCCGCCTCCCTTGCTCCAGCGCCGCCCCGCCGAGCCGCCCAACGCCGCCGCCCCTGCTCCCGTGGGCACGCCTCCACGCGCCGCCCCGGCCCGAGGTGAGGCCGGGGATGGAATCCCCGTGCCCCCCTCTCTCTTTTCCCCCACCCCCGGACCGTCGCCGTGCCCTGGCCGGCCGGATTGGGCCGCCGCCGGCGCCCTACCCTCCCCCTCCTCTGTTTTGCACGGGGGAGAGGAAGGAGAAGGGCATTTTGCCCATAGCCCCCTCCTTTTCCTATTTTTCCCAAGAAACCCCCCCTCTCTAGGAGCACCCCTATCCACTTCCTTTTTGTAAAAGAAACCTCGCGCTTTTTGTTATTTCAAATTGAACCCTCCAATACATAAATCTAGATATACTTGAAACCTTTTTGCATGCCTAGGGTATTTCTAGGATTCGCAACTAGGTCCTTACTCCTTCCGGTTAATTACGAACAAGCCCTCGGACCCTTGTTTAAACCCTAACACCCCGTTAACTCGTCATTTTATGCGCCAAACAACCTCCGATCGACCTGAAACTTTACCACTCCGTTTCTAGTATAGTTCTAGCCATTCCATTAAGAAACCACCTAAAAATATTACCCCTACCTCCGTAACTAAATTATTTCCGATTCAAGCTCCACGATAAAAGCTATTAGTTCTCTCGCTTGATTGTATGCTTGTTTGTTTGCGCCATAGGACACGGAGTGAACGAAGAAGTTCCCGACTGCGGCCAAGCAACCGAGGACCAGTTCTGCGACTCCGAACCCGAGGGACAGTGCTTCGATCAAGATCTCCCGCAAGGGTTTGACGATGGCAAGTTCAATCCCGCCCTTTGATGCATGTTTCTGTCCTAGTTTTTATAAACACAACCCAGTGGCCTGTTTTATAAAATTGCATGGTTTTGCTTGCTGAAAACATGGTAGGATAGCCACCCTTGTTTGTGATAACCATACCTTGACCACCTAGTTTTATAAAGAAATGTGTGCGTGTGGGAAGAGATAAAATGTGGTTTTGAAAGATGAGTCAGACGGGATGGATGGCATTTCTGTGTGAATTGCCGTTGGTGTGCTCGTACCTGTGTGGTTGAGCGAGGAAGGGAGATATCCATCTTGTCACCCCTAAGGACCGAGTTGATGTGTCATCTCACCTAGCTTCCTGTCGTGCAAACCACTTGACCGTTGTGTGGGCAACGGCTTAGCATAAATCCCACTAGTTAGTCTGATAGCCATCAGGAGAGCTGGGAGCAACGGGTGATCAAGGAGACGGGATAAGCTCTGTGTGACTTACGCCCTGGTTAAACCTCGGTGAAAGGTCGAATGACCCCTTGATAGATCCCGTGGTGGCTAGCCAGGTCTAGCTAAGGTGGGTAAGGGCTTTGATGGGATCTGCACCGGCACTAAGGTGTTCGTGCTGTGGTACCCCACCTGTGGGTAAAGTTGCACACCTCTGCAGAGTTTAAAATCTATTCGAATAGCCATGCCCACGGTATTGGGCAAGTTATGGTGTGGTCACATAACTAGTGTTTCTCTCTGGGAATGGTTGGATTGGTGTGAGTTGTTTGGAAAGTATCCGACAGTTGAGTCGTGTGAGCTACGACGGACGGGGAGTCCGGTAGCGGTTTAAAACTTGAATCCTGTGTGGATCAATAGCACGTACCCCTTGGCACTTGAAAACTTGTTTTGAAAATGTTTTAAACGAACTGTTGCATAAAACTGAGTTTTTCCGCAAATGAACCATAACCTTATCCTTGGACTATCTTGTGCATTTAATTCTGTTATAACCCCTCCGCGGGTGTGATTGGACTTGCTGAGTACGTTCGTACTCACCCTATTTTTACTTTTATAGTGGAAGATCCCGATTACATCCCCGAAGGCATCGAGTAGGGTTCCGTCCTGCACCCAGTCTTGCCTGTGGGTGAGGTCACCGTTGGAGCTCCGCATGGTGCAAGACTCTGATGATCCCCTTTTCGTAGTTAGTGTAGTAGTATGGGTTTTAGTTGTAATCCTCGCGATAGTGGCGCTTCACTGCCCATTACCGCGAAGAATTGTACGGTGATGTACCATCTGATGTATTAAAAGTGTTATCAGCCTCCTGGGACTGATAAAGTAACACTTTTAAGTCTTCCCTGATGGGGAGACGCCTCACAGGTACAGGTTGTTTGTGAGAACCTGAAGGTGGCTCAGTCGAGGCAGAAAAGCTATGCAGACACTCGACGATGAGAGTTGACTTTCGAGGAAGGGGACTACGTATATCTGAAGGTGTCACCTATCAGATGTTTCCGCAGATTCAAGGTCAAAGGGAAATTGTCGCCTCGTTACATTGGTCCGTTCAAGATCCTAGAGCGGAAAGGCGAGGTGGCCTACCAACTAGAGTTACCCGCACGGTTGTCAGACGTACACAGTGTATTTCATATCTCCCAGTTGAAGAAATGCTTGAGGGCACCTGAGGAGCAGTTACCACTAGAGTAACTGGATGTGCAGGAGGACTTGACTTATGAGGAGCACCCGATCAAAATACTGGACACCGCAGAGAGAATTACCCAGAGTAAGAGAATTCGGATGTGCAGGGTTCAGTGGAGTCACCATTCAGAGGATGAGGCTACCTGGGAACGAGAGGATGAGTTACAGGCAGAATTTCCCTAGCTCTTTGCTAGCCCAGCCGAATCTCGAGGATGAGATTCCTTTTAAGGGGGGTAGGTTTGTAACACCCTAAATTTTGCAAGTACAAAAATAAATTGAATAACATGGTAGGTTAAAGGATTACAAGATTTTGATAAACAATTTTCTTAAAGTATAAAAATAAATGTAAGGAAAAATATATGATATGTGCATTCATGCTCTTTGCATTGTTTCCTTGGTTGTAGTTCATTTGGATTTAAGTTTGAATTCAATTTTTCATGTTCAAATTCAAAAGTATTTGCTCTTTTTCTTTCTTTTTCCCTCCCTCTCTTTTCTCCCCTTTGGGCCCAGCCCAGCCGGCCGTTTTCCCTCCTCTCCCTTCCTTCCTTTTTCCCTTGGCAGCCCGGCCCAGTCTCCCCGCGCGCGGCTCTCTTTTCCTCCTTTACCCCCCCCCCCCCCCGCGCGCGCACGGCCCACTCCCCCGGCCCATCGGCGCACCGCTCCTCCGCCCCCTCCCCGCTTTCTCTCTCTGGCACGTGGGCCCCGCCGGTCGGACCCTCCTTCCCCGCGCCGACCGGGACTCTGCTTTGAGTCCGGCTCGCCCGCCCCGCGAGATCTCCGCTCTCCGCCGTCTCCGCCTCGGGCCCGCATGCCCAGGCGCTCCACGGCCGTCCTATAAAGGCCGCCCAAACCCTAGGGCTCTTTCCCCCAAGCCGCGCCGCCCCCGCTCTAAACCCTAGTGCCGAGCCGCCGCTTGCCACCCGAGCTCGGTCCCGCCGCCGCGCCACCGCTCCGCTGCCGCCCGCCGTCGTTCGGCCGTCCCCGGAGCACCATGAGGTGGTGAGGAAGTCCCCGATCCGCTTTTCTCTCTCTCTCCCGCTCTCCCCGCCCGCACGACCGCCGCTGACGCCCCGCGCTATCCCTCGCCGTCGGCAGCCGCCCACGGCCGCCGCCTCTCCCTCTCTCCTCCCTAATTGGAATCCCCGCGTCGCGAGCCAACTTCCCGTCCAACCCGTGCGCGAAACCGAGGCCGGGAGCGCGCGATCGTGCGTCTCCGGCGAAGCGCCGCCGTCCCCACCTCGCCGCCGGCACCTCCCGCCGCCGCCCGAGCCGCTCGCCTCTCTCTCCAACGGCTCAGATCCGTTTAGCCCACGAGTCAATCAGACCCAGTACCGGTCAACCGTGGCAATTTTGCAGTTGGGCCCTTAAGTTTTCCCGAAATCAACCCGCCGTCCTTTCCAGTACAAAAGTATTCGCTTTTAAGTCCTATTTCTTCTGTTTAGGCCCCTGTAGTTTTTCAAAATCGAACCCGCCGTTCTATATCCCTCGGTTTAGCGTTCTAACCCCTCAGTCTAGGGTTTAATTACGATCTAGCCCCTGGTTTATTTGTTTTAGGTCCTTTTATATCCAAATCTTTCGCAGATAAGCCCCTGAAACCCTGTTTTAGCCCTAACTTCTCCGTTTTAACTCCGTTTTCATCGATTCTTGCGCTCACGCGATCCTTACGACTTATGCAATGTTTCTAAAATATTATTTTGTTCTGTTTTCATTGATTGGTGTACTGTTCTTATTTTATTGTGTTTGTTTGGTTGTATGTGCTCGTGTGTCGCGATAGACGGTGCGCAGTTCGAGGATCCGCAGGGTCAAGACTTTGAAGAATTTTCTGAGCAGCAGCAGTTTGCTAACGAAGGCAAGTGGTCCTTGATCATGTTTTCAGTCCTATTAATATCACAATCCTTGTTTGAACCTGGGTTGTTTTATCTATGTTATAGCTTCGCTAGTTGCTTATAAGTAGATTTTGGATGGTTGGAAATCATGTTACCTCCTGTATCCTTCATGTCCTCGGAATATTGTTTTGGCGATAAATAAGATTATTGAATGAATTGGAACATGGAGAACCACGCAGGAAAACAGTACAACCACAGTACTATATGGCTCTGGTCTTGGCTAATTAATTAGAAACTTTGGCTTATGATGATCTTACCGAAAGGGCAAGAGGGGTTGCATCGTCGGGGTATAGCTCGGTCCTCTTGAGGGTGTGATATGGTCCTGGGTAAGGCGTCCACCTCATTAGGAGGAGCTATGACCGCTTTGACTTGAAACCTTAGCGGATTGTCATAAGTTAGGGAATCTTTGTAAAGGCCTCGTAGTGAATCCCTGCCACTCACCTTGGAAGTGTTTAAGGGCCTTGCAAACCCGGGCATCAAGGGAAACACGAGCTGTGGGTAAAGTGTACAACCTCTGCAGAGTGAAATCTGATATATCAGCCGTGCTCACGGTTAAGAGCGGCTTGGACCCTCACATGATAATTGAACTTGAAGATGACTTAAGATGTTGTTCTTTGTTTGATGTTGTTGTTTATTTAATCAGTATTTTGTATAAGGGTTGGTATAAACTTGAATCTAGTTAATGCTTGCTAAATAAAACTTGACCAACTAAAATGCTTATCACAGTCAAACCCTGTCAGCTTATCCTTGATTTGGCCTTGCATGTCATATAATTTACTCCACTTGCTGAGTACCAACCATAAGTGTACTCACGCTTGCTTTATTAAAACCAATGCTGCTCAGAACAAGACAATTATCCGGAGTTTCCTGAAGATGTTGGAGATTTCTAGGCGTATGTCTCCCAGTCAACTGCCTGTGAAGTTGAAGTCCACTGCTAGTAATCGACGTTGGTTTATTCGTTTAGGCTTAAGACTGTCGGTCATGTAATAAAGTACTATTATACTCTTTATCGTTAATGCATTGCTTCGGATATTCTCTTGTGACGTCTACTGTATGTGTGGAACTTGATCCTGGCGCACATATGGGATGCATTCGGTTACCTTTCCTAAACCAGGTGTGACATATAGACATCCTAATCATAGAAGGAAAAATTATCATGATTACATCCTTCCTCAAATGACCCGTTCAAGTTTGGTTTTCAGCAATCAATTCTTGATTTGCTAAACTGTAAAATCTGCCTTCACTGACCCTCGCATGGCACGGTACAAGTAAGGCGTGGCGAGCAAGCGTGCCTGCGCTCTCTTATTCGGTTCGAACTTCAGTGAGAGCACCATAAGGATTGTGGCCAATTTTGAACTATATATTTTGTTAGAGTCAACAATGGGATGCTGAGTGAACCCATGGAAAATCCAACAAGCCTTGTAGCCATTCAAAGTGCCATCTACATGAAACTTGTGCTAGAAAATCTACTTGCCGGTGACCATGTTAACGCCACCAGACGGATGGGGGAGAAAGATCACACTTGTAGTTGGACAATAACATGGCGTAATCCTACATAGCACCGAGCCAATCTGGACCCACGAGGGCGCTATGTAAGTCTTCGATATGGAGTAGAGCGGTGCCGTGTTGAAAGCTGCAGTTTGTCGAAACCTCGGCCAGCTGCTAGAGGTGATGCCATAAACAAGACATCCCTCTGGGCCACAACACAACACGTATAATGTAAACACCGGCTAGTGAATATGCGTCATGATTCTCTATAGCTTGATAGCTAACACTCAAGATATAAGGATTTATTCTGGTTTAGACAAATGCTCTACGTTCAGTGGGGGTTTGAGTTCATGTTCCTCGTGTTCAAGCATTTGGTAGCTTACAATGGGGTGGGACTTGCAAGAACGTGTGGATGCGTGTGAAAGTTGAGAGAAAGTTCAAAGAAAGCCAACTCCCCTTATATAGGCTCGGGGGATGGCTACAGCGAGAAAATAGGGTCCTATAGCCTTGGTGGTCGGTCGCCTATAGGAGTGGTTGGGAACTTGACATGTGTTCGGGTCGAGGTCCTCCGGGACATTGTTGCTTCATTGTGTTAGTGATCCTGTGGTGCATAGTGTCATGAGTCCTGCACTATGCATCAGGTTAGCCACAGTGCAAGCCCTGGGTCACATTCGCCAACTCCTGTTGCCGGGAATGACGCAATTGCCACTATGGTACGGATCATCCTGGTTAGCGGTGGCATGGCCGGCAGTCTTCGTGAATCGGCCAGGTCAACGCTTCCGACCACCAATTGGATTTTCAAGGGCCTATCCTGGGCCGATAGCCCGAGTGGTGCGCTAGGGCGATGTGGCCTATGCCTTGGCCCCGTGTTCGTCCGACAGCATACGGCTCGCCCCCTAGGATGTGAGAAGGTAGCATGGGTGTGGGTCGGAGAGGACCATGATAGCCCATCTGACCCAGGCTGCGGGGGTCGGACCTCAAGGTAAAAGCTGCTGCCCCTGTTTGCCACGTCAGACTCAACACATGGACCGGCGTCCACGTTACATCCTCGTGATGCGCATTGAATGCACGGCTTAACCCATCCTTTGTTCGACCTCTCGAGGCGAGAGGTTGGGGGTTGGCCTCTGTCGTCGTGTTTAGCGCTCGCCCTGTCGGTGTTTTACCGCCTGCCCACCGAGGGGTATACCCAAGGTGGTAAGTTTTAGGTAGGGTGACGCCGAGATCAGGAACTCAAAGGTGCAAGCAACACAAGGTTTAGATAGGTTCGGGGCGCGATGTGCGTAATACCTTACGTCCTGTATGGTAGTTTATATTGCCTTGGGTGTTGATGTTATGTTTTGAGGGGGTCCAAGCCCGCTCTTATATATCCGAGTGGACAGGGTTACAGGAATCCTAGTTCGACACTAGCCTAGGAACCGTATACGAGTACAACTCGAGTAGCTTCCTGTGACATTCAAGTATTAGGATTATAAACACTCTAAATTTTAGTATAAAGTGTGCATGTTTGATCTTGTGGATGTGTGCTCAAATTTGAATGCGAAAGGGAAAAAGGACATTTATGTAATTATGAAAAATATAGGTCCTTTAGTGTTAAATGGGTGAGAATGGGAGGTAAAAATCCAAACATATGAAGGTTGTTTTGCAAAAGTCAAGAACTTGCTTTTAAACCGCAAATATAGGTGAAACTACCCATAGGATGTAAGTGTAGTGTAGTTTTCAAATAGGATTTAATTAAAGTTTAAAACTTTGCCAAGTTATATGTTAATTACCAATCCTTAGCTCTTTTGCAACTGAACCTTAAAGCAAAGTTGTAGACCTTGCTAAACCCTACACTTTTGCTTTTGGGCACATTTTCATTCCAGCTATGGTTTGAAAGTTACCTAGGCTTTACAGTGGAGCCCGTGCACTTTCGGGAAATTGCAAATAGACCCTCTTCATCTACCTCCAGCCCTCAGCTCCTCTGTTTTCTCTGCGCCTGACTGCCGCCGCCTTTGCCGGCCATGTGCCATGCACCCGCCGCCTCCGCACCACCTTCCCTCGCACCACGTGTCGCCCCAGCGTCTGTGCCGCCGCTTCCCCGGCCCCCGCTAGCTCTTCCCTCGCCTCTCCACGTCGTGCCGCCGCCGCCCGAGCCGCCACGTGTGCCGCCGGCGTCGCCAGCTCCTGCTCGCATGCGCAACACCTCTCCCGGCCTTAAGGCATGCTCAGCTGCTGCTCTGTGATCTTCTTTACTCACCCGAGCACCTCTAGTCCACAGCAATTCCTCTTCCTGAGCGCACCCCTCGCCGGACCTCCGCCGGAACCCCTGGTCGCCGTTGTCAGTCGCCCACACCGCCTCCCAACCATGATCCAGTGCTCCTAGAGCACCACCGCAACTCCCTGCAGCTCACCGACCCACCCAATTTCCCTTTCCCGCATCCGAGCATCGACTCCCGCAGTGCCGGTGAGCTCAAGCTCCGCCGCCGCTCGGCCTCGCCGTCGACCCGACGCGACACCGCCCCTCAGCCACAACCAAGGGTACCAGCAGCACTGCATCATTCCGCAGAAGCGATCCAGCTACTCCTTCACCGCCCTACGACACCCCAGCTAGCAGAACGCCATGAGCCATCGCCGCCGGTGAAAACCCGAGCCGCCTCACCGTTGACGACTCCCTTCTGCCCCACCTCCGGCCAAATTAGGTACGGTAATCGCACCTCCACACCTCCACGGTGCTCATGCGCATCCTAGCCATCCACGTTCGCCGGCCCCTCGCCGGGAACATGAGCACGCCACCACGGCCACCGCCATTCCTCGCTGCCGGCCATGCTCCACCACTTTTCCTAGTGCACATCACCCACCTTTGAGAACAGCAGGTCCTGTAGGTCGTGTATGACCTGTTCCTCCCCGCCAAAGACCTCGCCGCCGGCAAGAACACACCGGACAGACACGCCGTCCGCCGTCGTGGGCTGTCAAGGACTCATTTGCAATTTAGTTTTCTGTTTTAGGGACCCTGATGCTTAAACCCAAGGGCCTCTGTGTAAAACCCTCTTTTAATTCTTGTTTATAAAAGCTGTCAACTTGTAAAATCCATAGGAATTTGTAGCAAACTCCAAAAATTTTCAAACCAGTTTTGTTGGAAACTAGAAGTCAAGATCTACAACTTTAGTTAATAGAGTCCTGTTTGAAACCAAATGCTTTTAAAGTTATTTTAGAGTTTAGAAAAAGGGTATCTTGTGTATAACCTTTGCATACAAGCTTATTTTCTTGTGATTCTTGGTGTGTTCCCTATTTAGGTGATGGGTGAGCTTGTGTAAAATTTTCATACTCAGTACTGCTCTGTAGTTTAAGTTCTTTTAAACTTTTGCAAACCAAATTTGAAATGGTTTGAATTTATTTAAGCATGTTCCTAAAACTTTCCTGCTTATCTTTTTAACATAACTCAATCTGTTGATAATGAGCTCCTAACTAAATTTTCAAGGAATTAAAGCTCTGTTTGCTTAAGGTTTGGATTTAAACTTGAAATTTAAATTTAAAATTCAAATGCTTTAGTTTCTGTTTTCAGAAAATTATGAAAAATTCACAATAAGCTTATTGTTAGAAATAAGCTTATCCACCAAAAATTCAAAGTTAGAACCTTAATGGTTCTCAAAATAAAAATCAAACTTGTCAAATTACTTCAAAGAAATTCTATTAATATGACAATGGATTAAATACAAATAGTAGCTTTGGATTCAACCACCCTCTCTCATTTTTCTATGAGTTTATGTTGTTAATTTGTTGGGTTGCAACTTTGTTGTGAAATAAACTCTTAACTCCAGAACCATCTAATCAAGTCATTGCATATCATGTAGAGTCAACGCCACTCGACGACGGAGACTACGAGCTAGTCCCGGAAACTGAGCAAGAGTTTCCTAAAGACCCAGTGAACATCGTCGAGACTCTAACTGAAGCTCTGAACTAAAGTTTGGAAATCCTTGACACTCCTGCCTCCAGCCCCGCTCAAGAAGGCAAGCCCCGATGCATAACCCAGTACTTCAATTTACTACAATTTTATATTTATATGTTATATCTTGCATTAAGTCTAGAAGTTGAAATGGAACCCTAGATGCATGAATTCTAGGAACCTATGTATTGTGCCTGAGTCCTTATCGCATAGATGCTCTGCTAATAGGATCGGCAGAAGTCGGGTGATTTCCTGTCACTCGCGCGATTTAGGAGTTGAATATTTACTATTCTGCAATCACTATAAGGATCATGGACGGGGTCATGTGCAGTATCATGACTCAGAAGGTTACCCCATCTGTGTTGATAAAAGTTGATAAGGTCACAGTGTGTGATAGTGGTGGCTAAGCGTTTAAAAGTACTAGCCACATACCGCAAAATATGGTAAAACGGTAAGCCTAGTACCTGATTGGCCTGGCAAATGGACATGTCTCCACCACTCGATTATTTGGTTTCTGTTGTACACACGCACCGACGTGTGGGAGTACGTTCTGTGTAGCAGACAGGAGTACGATCATGTAGTCGCGCTACAGACGTATGTCCTGCACAATTGGTGTGCGTACGGTCGTGCAGTGGCTTGTGGTGGCCCTGATCCATAACCCGGAATATGAGGGAAATGGTTGCTTCGGAACGATCTTTGGATGTTCCAATCGTGTGAGTTAGGTTTACCCTTGCAAGGTTTGGAAATTCGATTCAGAATCGTCCGTTTCTTGCGGAGATTGAGACTGCTTATTCCTTCTGCCACATAGAATAAGAACAGTAACCATTGTGGAATAATCTAGATGGATGTTAATCTCTACCTTGTTTGTCTAGAATAGGTGCTTACCTAGAATGGTTAATGAGAATAGAATCTGAAAGCTGAAACATGAAAGTAGATTATACTCTTTGTTGCTTTTCAGCTGAAATTAAACTCAGAACCATTACAAGCCAGCATAGGTCTAGCTACATGGCTAAGTATACCATGACCCGGTTGAGTCTTGCTGAGTATTAGCATACTCAGTCTTGCTAGTCTATTTTTCAGATATGACCTTTGAAAACCCCACGGATGGTTCCGCATGGCCAACTTCTATCCCGTTTCGCTGGTCCGTGGAGTGGGATCCGTCTCCGGCTAGCAGTGACCCTCCTGAATGGTGCCATGCTTCGGGCTGAGTGTGGTGTCAACCTTCGCGATGTGTGTAGTCGTGTGTTACTGTCTTCCGCTGTGAACTTGACAAGCATGTTTAGCTTGTCGTTTTAAACAATGTTTGTTTATTACCTTAAATTTGAAACGGTTTGTAATAATGTTTAATATTCTGTGAATTAAAAGTTGATGAGCTATTGTGCGGCTGTAAACTCGCCTTCGTGCGAGGTAAACCTGCTTCGATCCTATTGAACCGTGGTTGCATCGGGCGGAGACCCGATAGACCAATGAGTTGTTCTGTTTGAAGTGCGTTGAGTTAGTATCGGCTATATAGCGATGACTAGCGCACTTGAGCCGGAATAATTTAGGTGGTTCTGCCACAACTGGTATCAGAGCTGTAGGTTTATTTTTACAACTGCAGCAGCTCTTAAAAATGTTTTTAGGATAAAAACTTGTTTAACAAATGAATTTACAAAGTACGTTGGATTCGTTAAGGTTGGTGCTTATAACGCAAAGCCCTAGGGAATTATATGGGAGTAATCAGGTGGCTACCAATATATATATGTGTAAAAAGTATAGCTCTGACTTGCAGCACTACTTTCTGTTAAAATTTAAATTCATGCACAACCCAACTTTATACTTTGTAACGACACCTTCGATGGTAAGGTAAGAAGGTAAGGATCCTCAGCCAACTGAGGGAGCTTGGCCTTCCCGTCGGTGATGTGAACCAAACGCTGTTTCTCAAGCAGTGGCCTACTTGAGATGCTGCCAATATATCAACTTAGGTTGAGTATATTGGGAGTATATGGTTCAGCACAGGGTATGGCGATCGCTGTTCATACCCCCGCATTTTTGCGATATCACCGTAAATACGTTGTTTCGATAACGTATGCTAATGTTGTCTATACTGCGGTAATGGTACAGATGTTGTTTCTATAGTGAACAATACTGTTTGGGGACGCTTTCATGTCGTGCTGCCATGAAAGGTTCATATATTGTGAATATGGTTTTCTGCAGGTACACTAACCGCGATTAAGAGGTTAAGACGGATAGGACTTATCGACTAGATATTAGTGAGAGACGTATGTGTCATGCCACCGAAATTAACCCCGTAAGTCTGAAGATATTCGGCAGTTGTTTTGGTTGTGAGGTCGAATAGTACGTGCATGCATAATCCATTAATAAACAAAATGAATGCTTGAATATGTTGTTCTTTTAAGGACAAGTAGAGTGTTGTTTACCTCTAGTATGGTTTTAATAGGATTATTGTGACAGCCTTAATTGGATTTTCAGTATTATTCCAAATCTCACCATCTGAATTCTTATTTCAGATGGCGGTTCCTTCAAACATCTTCTGGGATCATGCAGGGCATCTCCATACCAATACCTTGCACTGGGAGGGTTTTCCCCGTCTTCTATGGGAATCACTTAGTCTATTCTTCTACACCGAGCCTCCCCAGTATGACGGAGTAGAGTATAGAGAGGAGGGTGTTCCTCGATGCAGAGTCAAGATGACCATTCCTCAGCACCCTTTTCGTTCTCAGTGGCAGCCCATCGAGGTCGATGTGGTTGGTTATCGTCTTATCGACACCATCGAGATTGCAGCTCTGGAGGCCATCCACATTTTCTGCAACCAGCATGCCATGGAAGTTGCAGGGTATCCTATCGGCCTATTCCCTACAATAGATTCCGGTGATCCTGAGTGGAATTTCAGGATAGCCCATTATGGCCACTTGTTGGGAGATTCAGCCAAATAAACGCTCCATGGTCTTATCAGGTTCATGAATGTCCAGCACCACTACCGGATCCTGTTACGCCGTGGTATGGGTCAGTTGATTGGCATAGCTCAAGGTCACTATTGAAATGCTGATCGACAGGTCACTCAGATAGTAGAGCTTCAAGCCTTGGTCACGGAGAAGGAGGAGATTATCACAGCACGTGAAGAGGCTATTCTTCACTGGGAGGATCAGATCAATGAGAGTGATGCCATAATCACTCAACGCAACACGATCATTGAGTTCCTCCAGGAGTAAATCCATGACCTTATCCTTGAGGTCGATGACGCCCATGCTCACATCGACGAACTCCAGCAGCAGCTAGTACCTCCTGCTGTACCTGTAGCCCCTGAAGGTGGAGAAGAAGACCCGGAGGAAATCGAAGGAGTTTCTGATCTCGACTCCGAGCATGGAGACCCAGAACCCAATCCTCAGCCAGATCATTTCTCTTCCAGCAGCCAGTCCTCCGTAGGCAACCTCGACGATTTTTAGTTCATCTAAATCGTCGATCTTTCAGATGTACTTAGTGTAGAATTCTGTGACATAGGTAGTGAGTAGCTTACCTAGACTTAGAGGCACTTGTTGTAGTATATGTGGCATGTGTACATATAGCTTAACCCGTGGCAAATGAACCACCCTAATGTACGATGTTAACAACACCCAGTATCTGCATTGTAATCTAATCCTCGAGTTCTACCATGTTGTTCAATATTTTTGCATCTGAAATGAGTTGGTTGAATGGAATGCTAGCAGTATATCATCTGAAAATAGGAGTAAGAATATGGTTGATAATGGATATCTCCTTTGTTTCAGATGGTTGGAGCTACTCGTAGAACCCCGAAAGGTTTTCGGCCAGACCAAGCTAGCGGTTCTCAGCAACCGCCACCAGCCCCACCAAATCTAGCAGAGGTCACGGCCCGACAAACAGAACTCCTCAACCAGCTAGTGCAGGCTCAGATGGGACAATTTCATCACCAGTCCCGAGGTCGTGATGAACACCCATCGGCTAATTATCAAGCACCCAGCCCCCACTGTTCCACAAAGCAGATGAGCCCCTTGACGCTGACACATGGCTCCGCACCATTGAGTCTAAGTTCGCATTGTTGTCTGCCCCATGTTCAGACCAGAACAAGGCCCTCTTCGCAGCCCAACAACTTTGCGGCACTACCCGCATATGGTGGGACCATTACCATGCCATGCAGCCGGCTGGTCATGTTGTCACCTGGGATGAGTTCCGGACCGCTTTCAGAGTGCACCACATCCCCGAAGGACTCATTGAGCGAAAGCTCAATGAATTTCTGAATCTGACTCAGGGAACCCGCACCGTCATGCAATATGCACAAGTCTTCAACCACTTGTGCCAGTATGCGGGTTAGTCAAGGACATATCGTGGGCTGTCAAGGACTCATTTGCAATTTAGTTTTCTATTTTAGGGACCCTGATACTTAAACCCAAGGGCCTCTGTGTAAACCCCTCTTTTAATTCTTGTTTATAAAAGCTGTCAACTTGTAAAATCCATAGGAATTTGTAGAAAAATCCAAAAATTTTCAAACCTGTTTTGTTGGAAACTAGAAGTCAAGCTCTACAACTTTAGTTAATAGAGTCTGGTTTGAAACCAAGTGCTTTTAAAGTTATTTTAGAGTTTAGAAAAAGGGTATCTTATGTATAACCTTTGCATACAAGCTTATTTTCTTGTGATTCTTGGTGTGTAGCCTCTTTAGGTGATGAGTGAGCTTGTGTAAAAATTTCATACTCAGTACTACTCTATAGTTTAAGTTCTTTTAAACTTTTGCAAACCAAATTTGAAATGGTTTGAATTTATTTAAGCATGTTCCTAAAACTTTCCTGCTTAGATCTTTTTAACATAACTCAATCTGTTGATAATGAGTTCCTAATTAAATTTTCAAGGAATTAAAGCTCTGTTTGCTTAAGGTTTGAATTTAAACTTGAAATTTGAATTTAAAATTCAAATGCTTTAGTTTCTATTTTCAAAAAATTATGAAAACTTCACAATAAGCTTATTGTTAGAAATAAGCTTATCCACCAAAAATTCAAAGTCAGAACCTTAATGGTTCTCAAAATAAAAATCAAACTTGTCAAATTACTTCAAAGTAATTCTATTAATATGACAATGGATTAAATACAAATAGTAGCTTTGGATTCAACCCGCCCCCCCCCTCTTGTTATTCTATGAGTTTATGTTGCTAATTTGTTGGGTTGCAACTTTATTGTGAAATAAACTCTTAACTCGAGAACCATCTAATCAAGTCATTGCATATCATGTAGAGTCAACGACACTCGACGATGGAGACTACGAGCTAGTCCCGGAAACTGTGCAAGAGTTTCCTGAAGACCCAGTGAACATCATCGAGACTCTAACTGAAACTCTGAACCAAAGTTTAGAAATCCTTGACACTCCTGCCCCCAGCCCCGCTCAAGAAGGCAAGCCCCGGTGCATAACCCAGTACTTCAATTTACTACAATTTTATATTTATATATTATGTCTTGCATTAAGTCTAGAAGTTGAAATGGAACCCTAGATGCATGAATCCTAGGAACCTATGTATTGTGCCTGAGTCATTATCGCATAGATGCTCTGCTAATAGGACCGGCAGAAGTCGGGTGATTTCCTATCACTCGCGCGATTTAGGAGTTGAATACTTACTATTCTGCAATCACTATAAGGATCATGGACGGGGTCATGTGCAGTATCATGACTCGGAAGGTTATCCCGTCTGTGTTAATAAAACTTGATAAGGTCGCAGTGTGTGGTAGTGGTGGCTAAGCATTTGAAAGTACTAGCCACATACCGCGAAATATGGTAAAGTGGTAAGCCTAGTACCTGATTGGCCCGGCAAATGGACATGTCTCCACCACTCGATTATTTGGTTTCTATTGTACACACGCACCGACGTGTGGGAGTACGTTCTGCGTAGCAGATAGGAGTACGATCATGTAGTCGCGCTACAGACGTATGTCCTACACAATTGGTGTGCGTACGGTCATGCAGTCGCTTTGTGGTGGCCCTGATCCATAACCCGGAATATGAGGGAAACGGTTGCTTCGGAACGATCTTTGGATGTTCCAAGTGTGTGAGTTAGGTTTACCCTTGCAAGGTTTGGAAATTCGATTCAGAATCATCCGTTTCTCACGGAGATTGAGACTGCTTATTCCTTCTGCCACATAGAGTTGCAATAATCTGGATGGATGTTAATCTCTACCTTGTTTGTCTAGAATAGGTTCTTACCTAGAATGGTTAATGAGAATAGAATCTGAAAGCTAAAACATGAAAGTAGATTATACTCTTTGTTGCTTTTCAGCTGAAATGAAACTCAGAACCATTACAAGCCAGCATAAGTCTAGCTACATGGCTAAGTATACCATGACCCGGTTAAGTCTTGCTGAGTATTAGCATACTCAGTCTTGCTAGTCTATTTTTCATGTATGACCTTTGAAAACCTCACGGATGGTTCTGCATGGCGAACTTCTGTCCCGTTTGGCTGGTCCGTGGAGTGGGATCCGTCCCCGGCTGGCAGTGACCCTCCTGAATGACGCCGTGCTTCGGGCTGAGTGTGGTGTCAACCTTCGCGACATGTTTAGTCATGTGTTAATTTTCTTCCGCTGTGAACTTGACAAGCATGTTTAGCTTGTCGTTTTAAAAAATGTTTGTTTATTACCTTAAATTTGAAACGGTTTGTAATAATGTTTAATATTCTGTGAATTAAAAGTTGATGAGCTGATGTGCGGCTGTAAACTTGCCTTCGTGCGAGGTAAACCTGCTTCGATCCTGTTGAACCGTGGTTGCATCGGGCGGAGACCCGACAGACCAATGAGTTGTTCCGTTTGAAGTGCGTTGAGTTAGTATCGGCTGTATAGCGATGACTAGGGCACTTGAGCTGGAATAATTCAGGCGGTTCTGCCACACTTCCTTCTGTATCGGCTAGTCCTACTTCGCATGCAAGTAGAGTACAACATAGATAAGGTATAGGACATGTCCTATCCTCTAATTCTATATGAACTACGTTATGTACACAGTCCCGTAGTCCCGGGTGTGACAAGCCCCCGAGCTCTTCGTAGCTGGGTACTGCAGGCTCCTCGAGTACTTTCGAAGTAGTCTTCGGCTTCTTCTGAAGCTCCATCTTGAAGTTCTTCTTCGAGTACTTCCTTGGCTGCATCGAAGCTATGAGATGCTTATGCCCCAAATTACTTCTTTGATATGGTGTGCGATGAAAAATTGCACTGCATATGGAGTAGCCCCTGAGCCTTAGGTTGAATCGAAGAATCAGGCTGAGGGTCACATTAGTCTTGAATCTTCCTTACTTGCTTTTTGAATATATTCGAAAAATAAGTAGTCGATGCCACGTATCCTGCAGCCCCCGAGCCTTGTATCCAAATCTCTCAGGTTTGGAAAAAAGGATCCAAAAGTCATGGCATGCAGTGAAAAAATATTTCCTTGGAAGATAATTGGTGTGATGGTACAGATGATGGAAGTTGGATTTAGAATTCGAAAAACCCCTTTTTTCGAGACAATTAACCCTAAAAAATGATTAATCAAATAATTTATCCAAAAATCTACCAAATGACCCCTCGGCTTCTGAATATTCCCTATGACGACTCATCAAATTCGGAACAGTAAATCTGTATTCGGCCGCTGGTTATTTAACCCCGCGGTAACTTACGGCAAAATCCGTGCTTCCAATCTTCAATCCATCGAGAAATTTCCAAATCACCAATCAGATCCACCCTCCGCCTCCACCCGCTTTCACAAGCCCCAAACTAGCCGAATCTCCCCGCCCCTTCTCTGCAGCCCCCGAGCAACTCATGGAAAACAGATCTGGAAATTGGCGCCCAAGAGATCCAATGAGAAGGATGGGAAGGGGAAGGATTCGCAGCTGCCTTCTGGGGAATGGACTTACAGTAAGTGCTCCAATAATGAACTCCCAAATCTTGTTTCCGAGGGTTTGCTTCCGGAAAAAAGTCTTGTCAACTGGCGCCTCTCTTTTCACGAACTTCTTCCCATGAAAAATGTGGACGAAATCATCTCATTTTACCATTTCTCTGAACGGGGTTTGGCTCTCCCCACTTGTTCTTTCTTCCGTGGCCTTCTTTATTTCTACAGGCTTGAGCTCCAGTACCTCAACCCGAATTCGATCTGCCATATTGCTATCTTCATCCATTTTTGCGAAGCTTTCCTTGGAATTAAACCCCATTGGGATCTTTTCCACTATCTTTTCCGAGTAAAGCTGTAACCCACCTCCAAAAATCCATCCACCGTAGGGGACACCGGCATCCAGCTTAGACAACAAGCCGGTGATAGATACCTTTCCTACAAATTCCCCTCCAACATTCCTGGATGGAAAAGCCATTGGTTCTACATTGGAAACCATGTCCCCCAACTACCTGAAAGATGTGGGAAACCCCCTATCGTGAGGCCGGAGTGGAACACCGAACTCTCCAGAGGGGACATGGATCAAGTCGACGAGTTGCTAGCCATCATAGCAGCCCATAAAGAAACAGGAGTGACTGGCGCATCCGTAATGTTTTCCTTCTTCAAATGCCGGATCCAGCCAATCCAACAGCGCCAAACGCTAGGCTTCGAGTACATAGGTACTGAAGACCCATCTCGGATGTGCGCAGAGGAGCTGACTAACGATGCCGCGCCCATTCGGGTCAAGCGAGTGCTGCTGGACGTGAACGCAGTTCCCTACATCCCGAAGTTGTTTTCTGCACAAAATCCTCCAAAGCCAGCAAGTGTTCGACTTCTTTGGAATAAGTTCTATTTTTCTATAACCGCTGACTGAAAAATCCTCTGTAGGGACACACAGAGCTGTACCGGAGTTATCCACCACAATCCGATATCCCCGACCGGACCACCTTCTTCCCAGCGCCGCGGCTGAAGTGAATCGACCGAGAGCGGGAGCCCCCTGGCGGAAAGGGTAACCGAAGGGAAGGCGAAGAAGAACAACTCCCCCGGATCATCTGTGGAGTTGGCCGAAGCCATGCAATTGGTCCCTCCAGGTCGTCGGGTAGTGCGCAAATATAAAGCGAATGTAGTCGAACCCCCAGGTATGAAGTTGTTGTCCTGTAGAATTGTCAAATATTGCAGTTGTTGCATGCTTACATTGTCTGTTTTATAGTCCTTCTGCTTCTCCACCCGACCCCAAGTGCCAAAAGGTTATCGGGACCGAATTCGCTGGGGATGATGTTCCAGCAGGTGATGCCGCAGAAACTGCTAGACAGACCCATAGACTACTTCAACAGGGATGGTAACCATTGCCGTGGCGGGTACCTCGCAATCGGCTGGTGTGACCCCGCCATCGGCAACAAGTACCGTGGTTATAAAACCACGGGCTCTGAGACTAAAGAAATCTGCCATGAAGAAATCTTCGCTGTAAGTGCAGATCCTTTTTCATAATGCATATTCTGTTCTTTTTGACTTGTTTAAGGACATAACTGATTCTGCTTCATTAGGACTGCGTCTGCCATGGGGTTTTAAGCCAGAGCAT
The DNA here is from genome assembly GCF_002211085.1 of Panicum hallii. Lineage (NCBI taxonomy): Eukaryota > Viridiplantae > Streptophyta > Magnoliopsida > Poales > Poaceae > Panicum > Panicum hallii. Next base: position 31,206,852 of record NC_038045.1, on the reverse strand, counting down.
GTTTCGGCACCAGCCCCCAAGGACACGACACTGCCCGACGCACCACCCCCCGAGCCCCAGCAACTCGAAGCCTGTGCCGGTGGTGAAGAACAAGTCGAGGCCACTAATGCCACTCCTACAGATGGCACAAGTAAGTGTCTGACCTCCCACGGCTAACTGCTTAGACCATAAACTTCATGTACTGAATGCGTCTTGACTTGCAGGTGCCCAACTGAAAGATATCTAGGCCCCTAAGTGGGTTTTGGTGATAAATGACAAAGCATATGTATATTTAATCGTGTTATTAAGCATGTGTGCAGGTGGTAATGGTGACTAAGCAAAGCTTTTAGAGAAGTGTGAACCCTCAAAAAGGATATGAAAAGCGGCGTCCTCAAGTGTTCGTGAAGATTAGATTTTATTTTTAACATTGAGTATAGGAACGCCGTACTATCAAGGGGAACTGTGATCCACTAGTGTAGACATGGTAGGTGTGCTCAAGAGAACCCACAAAAATCATAAGAAACCATCTCAACACTCAAAAGGGACTTAAATGTGAAATTCAGTGTCCAACCCGGAATGTCCGGGACACGTCCGGAATGTCCGGACAGAGCGTCCGGAGTATCCGGGTTACTGTTACCGGTCTGCAAAACCTGTCTGGTCCGGAGTGTCCGGACCCCTACGTCCGGAGTATCCGGACGTATACCCGGAGTTTCCGGGTACCGCTCTCCCAACGGCTAGTTTCTGGGAGAGGGGGTATAAATACCCCCATACCCCCTCTCACTCTCTCCTCTCTTGCTCTTTTTTTTCGACCAGAACTGCAGAAAACAAAAAGAGAGCTCTCTCACTCCCCATTTGCTCCATTCTTGAGTGATTTTCGTTGGGGTTTGAAGTGAGATTGTGCAAGAGCTAAGATTGTGCAAGTAAGCCTTGATTTCATCTCTTGAGCACATCAATCCGAGTCTAGCCCGTGGATTCTAGTTTATTACTCTTGGAGTTTCAAGCTCCTAGACGGCTAGGCGTCGCTTGTGATTGCGTGATTGTTTTGTGAGCATCACAGCTGGTTTGTAACCTTCATTCCTCCCCGAGGAATTCATAGTAAGTAACCCTAGGGTTTGAGCGTTGGTCTCACCCTTGGGAGAGGAGCATAGGAGTTCTTGAGCACCGTCTCTTGAATTCTTCCTCAACGGAGACGTAGCTCCTTTGGGAGTGAACTTCGAGAAACAAATTCTATGTCATTCTCATATTTCTACTTCACATTTGGGATTATTTGCTTGTGAGACTAACCTTTTAGGGTTTGAGACCGATCTACTTTTGTATAAGTCTCACGAGTAAGACAACTGGTGAGAAACACCTCAAAGGTACCACTAGTCCCTCTAAATTTACTGAACTCAATTTACAGCATCTAAATCAGTGATTAGTAGCACGTTCTGTCATACCCGGATAGTCCGGACAATATATTCGGAAACTCCGGACTCTATATCCGGAGTATCCGGACATATATCCGGAGTATCCGGATACCTGTGTTGCTAACCGTGTTCAAAGTGTTTTTAAGTTGCAGATTAGCCTATTCACCCCTCTCTAGGCATCTTGAGGTCCTTTCAATTGGTATCAGAGCGAGGATCTCCATATTTGAAGCTTAACCGCTTGGAGAGTCAAGATGTCGAGTGACGCTTCATCCAAGGGTCAAGCCGATCCAATGGTTGAAGTTCAGAAGGAGAAGTCATTTGAAAGATCAGAAGATAAGAAAAAGAACAGGCTACAAGAAGAGGAAGAAGATTTGGAAACAACCGACGATGAGATGTCGTATCAAGAATGGAAGGCTTGGAGGAAAAAGAAGAAGTTGCAAAGAAAGAAAGAGAAATCAAGCACTAAAGTTATAATCGAGTCAAGTGATGACTCGGATAATGACTACAAGAGAAGATCTTCAGGCTCTTCAAAGGTGAAGAAGAGAGCCAACTATCACCAAGTTGGTCATGACTATACATTTCAAATTCCTAGTGATCATAATGCTTCAATTCACGTGGGAAAGCCCCCTTATTTTGATGGAACGGGGTATAATCAATGGAAGACCAAAATGTTTGGTTATTTGAGTGCAATTCACAAGGATCTATGGAAAATCATTGAAGTAGGGTGTGAAATCCCGGAAGACGGAGAAGCCACAACACCCGTTCAAGCATATGTCTTACAAAGAAATTATCAAGCGTTGAACATTCTTCACTCTTCCGTGAGTCCGGAAGAGTTTGACAAAATTGAAGATTCTCCTACCGCCAAGGATGCTTGGGACACACTCCAAGTAAATCATCAAGGGTCAAGAAAGGTCCGAGAATCAAGAATCAAGACTTTGGAAGATGAACTAAGTCTATTCTCCATGAAGAAAGATGAAACCGTTAAGGAGATGTATAACCGCATGAAAAAGATCACCAATCAAATCAAGTCTCTTGGTGGAGACAAATGGGGTGATCGTGAGATAGTGGATAAGCTTTTAACCGTCTACATGGCTAGGGATGTCACATTACCTAGTTTGATAAGAGCGGAGAGGGGTTTCAAGCATTTCACCGCCGAAAATGTTCTTGGAAGAATTGAGGCTCATCATGATCAATTGAAAAGAGTCAAAATAAATCAAGATTTAGCCGATCTACAAGAGCAAGCTGCAAAGAATAATGGGTTGGCTTTTCAAGCTAAGTTGAAAGGCAAGGAAAAAGCAACCCAACCATCAAAGATTGATGACTCTAGTGATAGTGAAGATGATGAGCTTGATGATGAGCAAATGGCCTTTTTCATCAAGAACTTTAGAAGAGTTCTAAGGAAGGGCAACTTTCGAAACTTTGGCAAGAACAAGAATGAATCAAGAAGAAGATCAAGCAAGTCATGCTTCGGTTGCAAGAAAATCGGGCATTTCATTGCGGATTGTCCGGAAGAAAAGAAGAAGAACAAGAATGCCAAGGAGAGTTCATCCAAGAGGGATAAGTCAAGATTTAAAAAGCATGTTGGTGAAGCTCATCTTGGTCAAGAATGGGATTCAAATGAAGAAAGCAACTCCGACAATGAAGATATTGCAACCATGGCATTTAAGACTTTATCTTCACATCAACCGAGCTTGTTTGAAGATCTCACCGATGATGAAGATCAAGATCAAATTATGTGCTTGATGGCAAAGAACTCAAAGGTAATATCTCCGAACTCATCGGATGATGAAGTAGATGATGATGATGAAGTTGCTAGTCTTATTAAACAATATGGCAAGAGTGCGGCAACTAGAATAATGAAATTAATAATGAAACTAGATGATCTAGATGAGACTCTTGAATCACAAGAGGAATTGTTTAGGCTTGAAAGAGAAAAATCCGAGACTCTTGAAAAGCACCTTACTTATGAAAGGAAGGAAAACAAGAGACTTGGAGAATCTCTAAAAGCCAAGGAGAACATGCTTCTTGAGGTAGAAGAGTCATTTACTAGTGAAAAGAGGAAAGTGGATGACTTAACTAAAGAACTTCTTTTAGTTGAAGACACTCATGCTAGATTAAAGAGAGACAATGATAAACTTCAAGAAAGCTTGACAAGCTTGCAAGCCATGAACACGGCACTTGAAGTTAAAGTTAGCACTCTCCTAGTAAGTTCCTCTAACACTTGTAAGGCATCGAAGTCATCTAGTCCTTCAACTAGCAATGGTTGTGCATGATGCTTTAATGTTGATATTCATACTTGTGTGACTAACCATGCCGAAGTACAAGCCATGAGGAAAGAAATTAGTAGACTCACCCAATTGGTGCAAGAAGAGGCAATATCTCACAAGGAAGTACTCAAGACAAATTCCTCATCGAGGGTAGGTGAGTTTGAGAAGCATACCAAGGGGTTTGGTTCAAGATACTTAAGCAAATATGGATTTGAGAAAGGTAAGGGACTAGGAAAGAATGAAGATGGCACTTCTCAAACCATTCCTTATGTCAAGAATAACAAGAAAGCCGCCTTAGGGGCAAGAGGAGGCCTAGTGAACATGACAACTCCCATCCATAGGAGAAGTAGTGAGAAACAAGGGTTAAGTCAAATCAAGTTTATCAAGAAAGGCACAACGTGTGATGAAGGTGCCAAAATTGTTGCATCCTCTTTCAAGCAAGACAAATTCCAAGTATCCAAGACACCAAAGACATTATCTCAAATGTCATTTTATGTGGATTATGTTTTAACTAGGAACCACCATGGTAAAGTGGTTGCTAGATTTGTGGGTCACCGCTCATGGAACACTAAGGTGAAAAGCCATGTGTGGGTACCCAAAGTACTTTTGACTGACACTCAAGGACCCAAGTATTGTTGGGTACCTAAAAGAAAGGAATAATCTTGTTTTGCAGGAATACTTCTCTGGAGGATCAACATGGGTGATTGATAGCGGATGCACAAATCATATGACCGGAGAAGGAAGCATATTTGAGAGTTTGAAAGAATCAAATGATGATCATTACATTACTTTTGCCGGAAATCAAAAGGGAAAAGTGCTTGGTACCGGTGATATTGATCTAAACTCAAAATTCTCTCTTTCAAAAGTTCTCTTAGTCGAATCTCTTGGGTATAATTTGTTATCCATATCACAACTTTGTGCATCGGGTTTCAATTGTTTATTTACTAACGAAGGTGTGACCGTCATTAGGAGAAGCGATGGCTCCGTTGCCTTCAAGGTTGTACTCAAGGGAAAGCTTTATCTAGTGAATTTTTCACAAGAAAAGGCTCAACTTGATACATGCTTGGTGGCAAAGTCTAGCTTGGGTTGGTTATGGCATCGCCGACTAGCTCATGTTGGGATGAGAAATCTCAACAAGCTCCTAAAGGGGGATCACATTCTAGGACTAACAAATGTTTCTTTTGAGAAAGATCGTATTTGTAGTGCTTGTCAAGCCGGGAAGCAAGTTGGTGTTCCTCATCCGTCAAAGAGCATCATCACCATCGTCAAGCCATTTGAACTACTACACATGGATCTCTTTGGACCGGTGGCTTATATAAGCATTGGTAGTAACAAATACGGACTTGTCATTGTTGATGATTATTCTCGTTTCACTTGGGTGTTCTTTTTGCATGACAAAAGTGTAGTGCAAGAGACATTCAAGAAATTTGCAAAAAGAGCTCAAAATGAATTCGAGACCAAGATCAAGAAAGTGAGAAGTGACAATGGCACCGAATTCAAGAACACCAACATTGAAGAATTCTTAGAAGAAGAGGGCATTGGGCATGAGTTCTCCGTTCCATATACTCCACAACAAAATGGAATTGTTGAAAGGAAAAATAGAACTCTCATTGAAGCCGCAAGAACAATGCTTGATGAATACAAGGTCTCGGATCAATTTTGGGCGGAAGCAATCAACATGGCGTGCCACGCTATCAACCGTCTTTATCTTCACAAGATCTTGAACAAGACGGCCTACGAGCTTCTACTTGGTAAAAAGCCTAACGTGTCATATTTTAGAGTTTTTGGAAGTAAGTGCTTCATTCTTAATAAGAAGCCCAAGAACTCTAAATTTGCATCTAAAGTTGATGAAGGCTTTCTTCTTGGTTATGCCTCAAATGCTCATGGATATCGTGTCTTCAACAAAACCTCCAGTTGTGTTGAAGTTGCGTGTGACGTGACATTTGATGAATCTAATGGCTCTCAAGAAGAGCAAGTTGATGATGTTGTAGGCATGGAAGAATCACCAAGCAAGGCAATCAAGAAGCTAGCCACTGGTGAAATAAAGCCACAAGAACAAGAGGATCAAGATGATGATGATGTGTTGATGTTCAAAGGGTCATCTACATCAACTTCCGCGGCGCAACCCGGAAACTCCGGTATTATGTCCGGAGACTCCGGATCCCCTGTCCGGAGTATCCGGACACAGGGCCGGAGTATCCGGGTTACAGAAGATGAACCATCATCTGCACATCAAGATCAACCTCAGGCTCAACAAGAAGTCGAGCCTATACAACATGAAGCTCAAATTCCTCATCCAAGAATTCATCAAATTATCCAAAAGGATCATCCCGTAGATAACATCCTTGGAAGCATAAACAAAGGGGTAACTACTCGTTCTCGTTTAGCAACATTTTGTGAGCATTACTCGTTTGTTTCTTCTTTGGAACCACTTAAGGTTGAAGAAGCTTTGGATGATCCGGATTGGGTGATGGCCATGCAAGAAGAATTGAACAACTTCACACGGAATGAAGTCTGGTCCTTAGTAGAAAGACCCAAGCAAAACGTCATTGGAACAAAGTGGGTCTTTCGAAACAAACAAGACGAACATGGCGTGGTAACAAGAAACAAGGCAAGGTTGGTTGCTCAAGGCTTCACACAAATCGAAGGTTTGGATTTTGGTGAGACTTATGCACTCGTAGCTAGGCTTGAGTCAATTCGTATCTTGCTTGCCTTTGCAACTCACCATGATTTCAAGCTATACCAAATAGATGTGAAGAGTGCTTTTCTAAATGGACCAATCTCCGAATTGGTATATGTTGAGCAACCACCGGGTTTTGAAGATCCTAAGCTACCTCATCACGTCTACAAGCTACATAAGGCGCTCTATGGGCTTAAGCAAGCTCCTAGAGCATGGTATGAATGCCTTAAGGACTTTCTTTTAAGGAAAGGCTTTGAGATAGGCAAAGCCGATCCTACTCTTTTCACTCGCAAAGTTGACAAAGAAATTTTTGTGTGCCAAATATATGTCGATGACATTATATTTGGTTCTACTAATCAATCTTGGTGCGAGGATTTTAGTAGGATCATGACGAAGAGATTCGAGATGTCCATGATGGGAGAGTTGACATTCTTTCTTGGCTTTCAAATCAAGCAACTCAAGGAAGGAACCTTTATTTGTCAAACCAAGTATACCAAAGATATGTTGAAAAAGTTTGACATGGAGAATGCCAAGCCCATCAAGACACCCATGCCGACTAATGGACATCTCGATCTAAATGAAGATGGCAAGGCCGTAGATCAAAAGGTATATCGCTCCATGATTGGATCCCTTCTTTACCTTTGTGCATCTAGGCCCGATATCATGCTTAGTGTGTGCATGTGTGCAAGGTTTCAAGCTAATCCTAAGGAATGTCATCTTATGGCTGTTAAGAGAATTCTAAGATATTTAGTTTTCACTCCGTACCTTGGCTTGTGGTATCCCAAGGGCTCCACTTTCAATCTACTTGGATACTCCGATTCGGATTATGCCGGTTGCAAAGTAGATAGGAAGAGTACATCAGGGACTTATCAATTCCTTGGCCGGTCCCTTGTGTCTTGGAGTTCCAAGTAACAAAATTCCGTTGCCTTATCTACTGCCGAAGCCGAATATGTTGCTGCAGGTGCTTGTTGTGCACAATTACTTTGGATGAAATCCACCTTGAGCGACTTTGGTTGTAAGTTTAGCAAGATTCCACTCTTGTGTGACAATGAGAGTGCAATCAAGCTGGCTAACAACCCCGTTAACCACTCAAGAACCAAACACATTGACATAAGGCACCATTTCTTGAGAGACCATGAGGCCAAAGGAGATATCGTTTTAAATCATGTGAGCACCGATAAACAACTAGCCGATATCTTCACTAAACCACTTGATGAGCAAAGGTTTTGTACCCTGAGGAGTGAGCTAAATATTTTGGATTCTCGTAACTTAGTTTGAGATCATGCACATATTTGAGTGCCATAGAGCAATTGTTTTCGAAAAATCTTCTAGAATTGCTAGGAGTGTGACTTTCAAAATAATCTAAATCTTCTCTTGCTTGCTTGAGACTATTGTTCCCATTGATTGATCGCTGGCTAGTCTCAAGTTAAGTAAGCCTCTCACATCACTAGATCTCTCATTTCAAAATTCAATTCTATTCTCATTGAAATCCATCACAGTGTTAGGGGGAGCCGGATACTCCGGACAGCCGTCCGGATACTCTGGACATCCGGATACTCCGGACATATGTCCGGATACTCCGGATGGTAAAACCATCTTATATATACCACGGGGGGTCGGTCAAAAACGGTTCTACCTCTTATTTTTCACCTCCACCGCGCCTCTCCTCCTCTCCACTGCCTCCCACTCGCCCAAGGGGCAATTTCCACCACATTTTCCCGTAAGGTTTGCGAATCGTTGAAAGGTGTACTCTCTCTCGTCCGGAATCTCCAGAGAACGCTTTGGATTTGGAGTTTCCCGCGTTTTCCTCTTCATTAAGGTATTCAAACTTCAAATCGCCCGATCTCTCAATGTAGTGGTCAAAACTAGATATCCTTTGGGGCATTATCTTCCCTCATGTGCAGCAGCTTGTGCCCCAAATTTCATTCAAATCCCATGGTCAAATCTCTAGATTTCATGAAAGTAGGGTTTGTATGTCGATGCCCAGAGACTCCGGATGTTCTGTCCGGATACTCCGGACGGTCCGGAGTATCCGGACATATATCCGGACTCTCCGGTTTCTTAGAGTCTCAGCCTACGAATCTCATTCCTATTGTTTCTAGTTTGCTCCTAATCGATATATCCGATATCCAGGCTATGGGACGTGAGCGTGCACCTGCTTCTTCCGGTCAGAGACGGCAAAAACGCCGTCATGATCCTCAAATCCAAGAGGAGGAAGTTTCACCTCCTAGTCCTCCTCCTAGAGAACTTCGTCCTCGTCACCGTCCGGGCAAAGAGCCTGCAGGAAGCAGCTCACAAGCCCGTCCACCTCATCAAGCTCCATACATGATGCCAAGCATGGCAGCGCCTCCTCCCTCTCGGGCAAATGCATCAAGATGGGGAATTGCTTGGGATATCTGCCCTCGCACTCCTCCTCGTCTTCAAGTTGAATATCCACAAGATCAACGCCAATATCCTAGGTGCCCAAAGCTTCACCGTCCTCAAATTCTCACTGAGTTTACTGTTTCCATGGGACTGAATTATTTCAAGCAGACTGTGGCTCTTACGGATGCACGCAAGGAGGATGTTTACAAGTATGAGAAGGCTGAAAATTTGGAAAGGAGATTTTGGTGTCAGTTGCATCAAGATTTCTACTCCTCCGTTGTCATGCGCAAGGGAAAAGCTCCCATTGTCCCTTGCAAGTATGTTGATTGGGAGTATTTTGAGAGAATGAATGACCCATTCTTCAATCAAGCTATTGCAAAGTGTAAGGAATTTGGTCTTTATGATATCATGGGATTTTGATATGATTGGAATGAGGAGATTCTTGCTCAATTTCACTCCTCTCTATTTTATGACGCAAGGCAAATTGCCTTCTTTTGGACTACCGAGGGAGTGAAATATGGAGTTGACTACATGACATTCTCTAGACTCCTTGGACTTGGCTCAGAGGATGAGAAGAGGGATCCTATTCATGTGGAACATCAGTTAAAGCCAAGTCAATTACCGGCTCTTTTCTACAACCCTATTCTAGCGGAAGCCAGCAATGCAAGCACTCTTCAACCATTCTACTACACCATGAACCAATTCTTTCGTGCCACTATTGATGCTAAGGATGGTGATGCCACTGCTCTTAGGTACTTTGCTTGCAATCTCCTTGCCCGTGTCATGCCCGGTGGGTGACCCTTCTCCATTATGGATTTCATTTGGAATGAGTTAAGGAGGACGATGAATGATCCACAAAAGTTTCTACCATCTGCTCCTTACATCATGTATATGATCGAGAGGGTTACCAAGGTTACATTTCCCAAGGATTGCAAGCATGCTGCCCTACACCTTCGTCCTCGATCCGGTGATGCACCGCACGCCCCTCCTCTTCATGCCGGTGCCACAAGGAACCCAAGGTTTGACCCTACTCCATCTTATTCGGGTCCATCTTCATCTCGTCGTGGTCATCATGATTCCTTTATTAAGAGGGCTCTTAAGAGCATTTTCTGCATGTGCAAGACTGCAACTCACGAGATAAATGAAAACCGCCGTGACATTATTGAGATTAAGAGTCACTTGGGGCTTCCGGCGGATCCCTACCATGAGTTGCCCGAGTTTGATGACCCATTTGCCGAATGGGATGCTGCGGATGAGGCCGCAACTGCTGCTGCTCATGCTCCCCTTCCTCACCCACGTCAGCGCACACGTGCCCCTACATGATCCCGTCGCTCTCCTCCTTGTGGCCAAGAAATATTTGATGAAGAGGAAGAGACTGAGGAAGAAGCACCTCCAAACTACCGCGAAATCCCCGATTCGGATGAGGATGAGGACACCTCCGATGAGGATGCCCAAGATGATGATGAGTAGAAGACCTTCTTGCCGTTTTTCATTTCCTTTTTGGCACTTGATGACAAAGGGGGAGTGAAAATGTCATTTATGTACTCATTTGGGCTATGTATCAACTTTATGCGTTTCTTTTGACTTTTCTCTTCTCATGTGAGGACTATGTGGTGTGAGGAACTTTGTAATGTGTGCTACTCTGTGGTTCATCAGTTTGCAGTTTGTTTCTAAGGATGAGCTGATAGTGTGATCTTAATTTGATTATGATGCAATGTTATTTTCTCTGTGTTCTAACCTGATGGTCCGGATACTCCGGAATTTCTTCCGGATACTCCGGACACATGGTCCGGAGTCTCCGGACATAAACCCGGAGTCTCCGGGTTGCACTAGTGTTTCTTGGTCATATATCATGACATTTGCATCACACATTTTTCAGCGCACACACATGCTCACCCCACTATAGAATGTATAAAGAGTTTCCATATCTGTTTCGAATATGCCAATCTTGACTTTAGAAAAGTCAATTTGAAATTCAAATTCATGGCATTCATTAAGGGGGAGTTCTTTACATGCTTATGATTACACTCTTTTGTTATCAAATGAGATACATGTGAGTTGTCATCAATCACCAAAAAGGGGGAGATTGAAAGATATCTAGGCCCCTAAGTGGGTTTTGGTGATAAATGACAAAGCACATGTATATTTAATCATGTTATTAAGCATGTGTGCAGGTGGTAATGGTGACTAAGCAAAGCTTTTAGAGAAGTGTGAACCCTCAAAAATGATATGAAAAGCGGCGTCCTCAAGTGTTCGTGAAGATTAGATTTTATTTTTAACATTGAGTATAGGAACGCCGTACTATCAAGGGGAACTGTGATCCACTAGTGTAGACATGGTAGGTGTGCTCAAGAGAACCCACAAAAATCATAAGAAACCATCTCAACACTCAAAAGGGACTTAAATGTGAAATTCAGTGTCCAACCCGGAATGTCCGGGACACGTCCGGAATGTCCGGACAGAGCGTCCGGAGTATCCGGGTTACTGTTACCGGTCTGCAAAACCTGTCTGGTCCGGAGTGTCCGGACCCCTACGTCCGGAGTATCCGGACGTATACCCGGAGTTTCCGGGTACCGCTCTCCCAACGGCTAGTTTCTGGGAGAGGGGGTATAAATACCCCCATACCCCCTCTCACTCTCTCCTCTCTTGCTCTTTTTTTTCGACCAGAACTGCAGAAAACCAAAAGAGAGCTCTCTCACTCCCCATTTGCTCCATTCTTGAGTGATTTTCATTGGGGTTTGAAGTGAGATTGTGCAAGAGCTAAGATTGTGCAAGTAAGCCTTGATTTCATCTCTTGAGAACATCAATCCGAGTCTAGCCCGTGGATTCTAGTTTATTACTCTTGGAGTTTCAAGCTCCTAGATGGCTAGGCGTCGCTTGTGATTGCGTGATTGTTTTGTGAGCATCACAGCTGGTTTGTAACCTTCATTCCTCCCCGAGGAATTCATAGTAAGTAACCCTAGGGTTTGAGCGTTGGTCTCACCCTTGGGAGAGGAGCATAGGAGTTCTTGAGCACCGTCTCTTGAATTCTTCCTCAACGGAGACGTAGCTCCTTTGGGAGTGAACTTCGGGAAACAAATTCTGTGTCATTCTCATATTTCTACTTCACATTTGGGATTATTTGCTTGTGAGACTAACCTTTTAGGGTTTGAGACCGATCTACTTTTGTATAAGTCTCACGAGTAAGACAACTGGTGAGAAACACCTCAAAGGTACCACTAGTCCCTCTAAATTTACTGAACTCAATTTACAACATCTAAATCAGTGATTAGTAGCACGTTCTCTCATACCCGGATAGTCCGGACAATATATCCGGAAACTCCGGACTCTATATCCGGAGTATCCGGATACCTGTGTTGCTAACCATGTTCAAAGTGTTTTTAAGTTGCAGATTAGCCTATTCACCCCCCCTCTAGGCATCTTGAGGTCCTTTCACCAACAACCATCAACTGAAGAAGCTGCAGGTACCTCAAGAAACCCTGAAGATCTGTTGGTGTCCGGGAGCGGATACCAGAACATCATCACCACAGATCTAGTGGATGATCCGCTCCTGATGGTGAACAACATGCGATACTTCCAGCAGATCTCCAAAGAGATGTACAAATTTACCCTGGTAAGGCATGATTACTCTTCTGCCATTATACTTTGTCGAGTTGCTTGTCTTAGTCTTTCCCCTTATGCAGGATGTGGCCAAACTCTCCCAACAAAAATCTGAAAAGCTAAAAGCAGTCATGAGTGGCCTTCAGGAACTCCGAGCAAAGGATCAACGCATATCAGAAGAACATCGGAAGAACATGTATCTTCAGAGGGAACTTGACAAGCTGAAGCAGGAGCGAACACGAGAAACATGGCTTCTCCAGAACGATCTTTGCAATCTTGAGAAGTCAAACTCCGAGCTCCAGGAATAGCTCAAAGAATAGAAAAAGACGCACCAAGGCAAGCCCTTTCTTCACTCGAGTACTTTCTCTTAGCAATTTATCTTGAGTTCTGAAAACTGTCTTCACTGCAGAGCTTAGAAAAGTCTTAACATATAAAGAAGAGTTGCTTACTGACGTGAAGAATATGCTGTATCGCCGTACAGATGATGTCTAGAGGCTACAGAAGGTGATCGCCGACACTGAACAACAGTTCGTCGACTGCCTTTAGCAGATCAAGACGCTGGGTGAAGAAAAGGAGCAGCGACAGAAGGAGTTGGAGCAGCGCCAGAAGGAGCTGGAGGACCTTAAAGGGGCCACCCAACAGCTTGTTGACATGGTGGATCCGCAGAAAAGCGGCGAAGCAAACGGGCAATCCCTGCTGGAGCGACTCCTCGGAGCTTCGCAAAAAGTCCTCAAGTTCATCACCGAAGCCCCCATTACATGTGTCAGCCATGCGCTAAGTTTTGTAAAGTCCTTTTGGCCTTAGGCTCGACTAGAAGTATTCGAGCAGGGTGCGGCTGCAGACTGCTCTGAAGAGCAATTCAGCGAGTACCTCCTAGAAGACTGACTTGTAGCTGAAAAAATAGTAGAAAGTGTAATATTGCATTGAGATATTGTAAAAACAAGTACTCTTCTCCTTGTATATATCTGTCATTGACGTCTATACCCATCTTTGCCTTACGATTTTTTGGATTATCCATGCTCGTAGGCTAAGTAGTAGACACTACCCCGGGTGCAGCGACCCTGGGAGTAGTCGAAATGGCTCCTCATAGGAACCCATCCAACAAGTTAGATATAATCCGATCGAGTGGATCTAACCAGTTATGAAAAAACGTGATCATCATCGCAACGACTGTGATGCTCATGGCAAGAAGTCGAGACTACCCCGAGTGCAGCGACTCTAGGAGTAATCGATATGGCTCCTCATGTGAGCCTATCCAACAAGTTAGATAGAATCCGATCGAGCGGATCTAACCTGTTAGGAAAAAACGTGATCATCATCGCAACGACTGTCATGCTCATGGCAAGAAGTTGATTCATATAAAACATGAACGTGGCTGTCGGAGGAAATCTCCAGCCGGGTGGCGGAATGCACCCGCCTAATCCTAGTTAAGGATGGGTTTGAAGGAGACTTAGGAGCGCTTGATCGATGGGTCGGATGAATGCAAGAAAGACACAAGGATTTTAGAGTGGTTTGGGCCGCTGGAGCGTAATACCCTACGTCCACTTGGGTATGTATTGCTTGAGAAAGCTTGGATTGAGCCTGAGCTTGAGATGTAAGGTTAGACTCTGCTTTCTAACGGGTGCACACTCCCTTTTATAGTCCAAGGGAGGTGCTTACACTGAGCGGGGCCCCGACAGGTGGGCCCGGCCAACAGGAGCTTGTTCTATGAGAGATATGGAGATCTTCATCTCCAGCTCCTCTCTGTAGTCCTCTTGATCGGGAAGTTGATGTGCGTATCTACAGCCAGGATATGGCTGTGTGCAGCCTTGCCTGCACAGTGACTGCTATCAGTGTTACCCAACAGTGAAGCCGTGCTGCTGCTGTTAGGTCAGAACCTTCTGTTAGGTGAAGAAGCAGCGCTGTCCCGCCGCGCCGTTGCCTCTGCGCGCACTGTTGCAGCACATGCCTCGGCACACCTGTTGCAGGCCATCATCACTTACGCGCGCGGCGCCGTGAAGGGACTACACGCCGCCTGCCTACGCGCGGAGCACAGTGACGCGCCGCCTTCAGATCAGGTGGACTTACCGTGGTATTAGCCTACCTGCCCCGTGTGTCAGTGGCAAGCCATACTTTTGACTTGGGCGCGCCCAGCCCACCTACCCGCATTTAATGCGGTAGTTGGGCTGGAGTCCCGTGAAGGGCCTTCTGCCACGGGCATGTGGCAGGACCAGCCACGCTCCTGCCGTGGAGGCGGCACGTGGCAGCACCGGACCCCTCCCTGGGGGGAGGGGGGTCCGGGCCCCCGAGGCCGATCGGAGCGGTCAGGCCCGTGGAGGTCTGGCCCCCTCACGTGGCGGCCCCGGACCTCCCTGGGAAGTCCGAGTCCGTGGGGGCCACCCGAGAGCACCCCTGCCCTCATGGGCACGTGGAGGCCCCGGACCTATAAGAGCACGGGGGAGGTCCGGAGACCATGATCCCAGCTGTCAAGCCCAGGCCGTATGCCACATCACCCAGAGGACAAGGAGGAGGTTACGGATAACCTATCACCCGTCCTGATGGCCACCCTGTCAGAAGACTCACTGACGGGTTATCGCACTCTCCTGTGAGGCGACAGCGAGACGCCAAGGGTCTGGACACCCTAGTAGGAGGTACCCCTATCCGTATGTACCAACAGAGGCCCCCGGGCCCACCTTGGGTGAGGAACGAACCCGCAGGTGGGGCCATATCTCAGCGTTGCGCCAGGTGGACAGCTTGTTCCCGCCGGGAAAGGGCATGGATGTCTTTTCCCCCTTAGCGGGATCACCGAGGAGCCCGTCCTGCGCCCGCGCCGTGCGCGTTAGGCGGTTCAGATTCTTGTCTTATTCGAGCCCATCCTGCAGCTTGGGCAGTTCGGATTCCGCCTTACCCCCCTGCCTCCAGCGGACACTCCTTTGACTGGCGGGCACGAGCCCACCAGTCATTGGGTGTGAGAGGAGGGGGCCTGGTGCAGGCAACCGTTCGGCTGCTCCTCGATCGCCGTGGAGCTCGAGAGGGCGAACAACTTTTACATAAAAGGTAGGCACCGAAGGAAACGTCTACCTTTTCGCTCTTGCCTTCAACAGACGCCCAGCGCCCCCTCGTTTCCGCGTGTACATTTGCATTCTTCTTTCTTGTGCTTGGCATTTCTTCTCCTTCCTGCTCCCTTGCGATCCATCTCCCACAATGTGACAGTTCATGTACCTGTAAACTAGGCATATTATTTGTTAGTGTGAAGTATGTACTTGTTAGTGTAAAGCTTGTGTGTGTTTGTGTGAAGCTTTTGAAAACTTAAAGTGCAAGTAAAAAGGGTATTTTTGGAATTACAAAAAAAACCTAGGGTTGTTTTTGCAAAATGTATTTGGATGGGAGGTAATCTCAAATTAAGTGAAGGGTAGTTTTGCAAATATATTTTTCTTACCTTATGTCTTGTAAAGATATATATTTATTCAAAAGTTTCATTTGAAATGTATGTGTTGAAGTGTGTAAAAATTTTGGGTAAAATAGTGAAAATAAGGGTGTTTATGTAATTTTGTAAAAGTACAAGTCCTTTTATGCAAGTATTTGATTTACAAAAGTAATTTTCAAAGTTACTCAGGACTAAAGTGTAAAAGGTGCAAGTCATTATTACATGTCTATCCAATCATTATGATGTGTCTATCCCGTCATCATGACATGTCATAAATGCTTGCATTTAGGTCCTGGATTTTATAAAGTTATACTCTTTAGGACAAAAGTAATTCAAATCCAATCTTTGTTCAAAATTTCATGTGTAAAGATACAAGTTTTGAGTTTTTGAACTTGGGCCCTAAAGCAATGTTGTAGAGTTTGAAAAACTCTCCAACTTTCATTTTGGGCATTTCTTCATTAGAGTTTTAGATCGATGAGGAATTTATGCTTTACAAAAAAGTCTCTGCAATTTTCTGAATTTGCGCATAAGTCCTTGGGAAGTTCCTTTTCCCTTCCTCCTCTGTTCTTCTTCTCTCCCTCTGCTCTATCCACTCCCTGGCGTCTCTCTCTCTCTCTCTCTTGTTTGACCGGCGCCTCTTCCAGGGGATTTTCCCCTTGCCTCCCTCCCTCTCCTCCACCAGGCGGCGGTGTGCAGGGCGGCGCGCAGGCAAGCGCAGGCGCTGGCGGCTCGGCGGCGGCGCGGCTGAGCGAGCGCAGGCGCGAGCGAGCAGGCAGCAGGCGCGCGCGCGGGCGGAGGCAGCGCCGGGCTCGGCGGATCCAGGCGGGGCGCGGCGCACGCGCGCTGGGGCGAGCGGAGGCGCGCGGACGCGGAGCGCGCGGACGCGGGGCGAGCAGGCAGCAAGCGCGCGGGCGGAGGTAGCGCCGGGCTCGGCGGATCCAGGCGGGGCGCGGCGCACGTGCGCTGGGGCGAGCGGAGGCGCGCGGACGCGGGGCGCGCGGGCGGCAGGCCGGCGGCGCTGAAGCGGAGCTGGAGCGCGGGCGCAGGCGCGGCGCCGAGCTGAGCGAGCGGTGGCGGACGGCCCCGGGCGAGCTGGCGCGCTGGGCGAGCGGGGAGCGGCTCGGGCGGCTCGGCCGGAGAAGGAGCGGAGCTCGGCTGGTGGAGCAGCACGCGGGAGCAGGCGACGCGCAACGCGGAAGAGCAGGCGGAGCAGAGTGGATCCAAGCTGCGAGCTGGCGCTGGCGCGTGCGGGTGCGAAAGTTGATGGCGCTGGCTGTGGTTCGGTGCGGTGCGGCAGCGCGACGCAGGCGTCGTGGGAGTTGGCGGCGTAGGCGAGCGCGCGCAGAAGGAGTTGCGGTGGAGGACTTCTGCGTGAGATGCAGGAACGCGATGGCATCGACCCTGACTACACCACGGTGATCTCTGGGTGGTGCAAGAGTGGCCGTATCGAGGATGTAGCTAAGGTGTTCGATGAAATGCTGGCGCGTGCGGTACTGAAGAACGTGAGGGTTCTGCTGCTGGACGAGGCGTCAAGGGTGCAGGACGCCGTCGGGCGGATGTTGCAATGACGTGCAGGGAGAACACACGCGGTGCGGGAGGAGCTGCAGTGCAGCGGCTGCGGACGGATTCGCACGGGAGCAGCGGGGCTGCGTGTGGAGAACGTCGGAGGCCGTTGAAGAGAATGCAGCGGACGAGGTCAGACTGCTCGTGAAGGATTTGGAGATGGCCAGGTGCGAGCAGGCCTCGGTCCTCGCAGAGGCAAAGGGGGCGAGTGTGGCGCGGCGAAGCGAAGGCGAAGGTCCGGACGGAGTTGAACTAGCGCGTTCGCGAGTGCGAGCGGAAGTGTTCTACCGGTGGCCGGCTCGGCTCGTTTCCGCAGGGGTGAGCGCGTGCAAGGCAACGGACCACGCGCGAGCAAGTTGAGGGCCAGTGGTGTGAGAGCAGAATAGAAACAGCGCAGGAGATGCGACCAGGCGTGGCGATGATCCTGCAGGAGGCTACGCGGGTGTGCCAACCGTGTTTTTGCAGCACACGCGCGTGAGCAGTGGAGGCTTAGCCCGTGAGCAGGAAAACCCTAAGGTTCACGGAGGAGTTGGCATAGAGAACCAATCCAGCTCCATCGTCTTACTCCATGGTCCACGACATCCAGTAACTCCTATTCCTCGTCGATCGTCTGAGCAAGACCACGACACCTCGAGGAAGCTCGTGAACCCTCTTATCGAGCCTCTTCGGATTCCTTCGTTGGAACATCATCGCCGTGGCAAAGCCGACTATCGTCGCCACGGGTCATCGTGAGAAATATCCCTCCAGCCATTCTTCACCCACTACAATCCCCTGACAAGCTTCTTCGTCACCCACGGAACCTCGTCACCATCGAGCACTTCTCATCGACAATCCTGTTCATCGCGGGAATTTACTTTCCGCCCATTCTTCTTCACTACCAAGGCTACCCCAAGGTTTGCCCTGATTCACTAAATCTTCCTAATACCGGCGACCCCTTTGCCGGAATATCATCGTTATCTTCCTGTTCTCTGTTTTCCCTGACCAGGGACTTAATTACTTCGATTTAGAAAGTTCTAGGGTGTTTTCTATAAAATCTCTTGGGCCTTCTTTATTTCAAATCAGTAAACTTCTACATTTCATAGAATTTCATAAGAAGTTCATAAAAATGCAAAATCAGTTTTGTTTGAATCCTTAGGTCAAAGTTTACAAGTTTTATGTTGTGCCCTTGAATTGAAAGTCTTGATTTGTGATCTAGGTTAAATATTAGGAAATGAATGCTTTATTTGTACCTTGAGTTGTATGCATGTGTTGTAGCTAAAGGATTGATCATAGGATATATGTCTTAGGCAGAAGGATGTGATATCTAATTAGTCCTCCCACACGAGTGCTCATATCCCTGCTATCAAGACTTTATCCTTGTTTTGATTGCAGTCTCCTTAGGTCCTTTTCGTATAGGAATCCTTATTAGTTCATATGCTTTTGCTGCTTAGCTAATACATCTTTGCAGCTATGCTTCAGCGTCGGCTATCAGCCCCGTCGCTAAGCATCCGTTTCCTTTGAGTCTATGATGTTTCTGTGTAACAACTGTCAACCGATGCACTTCTTTGGGTATGCTTCTACCATCGACTGGTTAGCTGATCCGGTTATTACCCTTCTAATATCGGCTACTGCCGATACAATTTTGTTATTCTGTCCTACATCGACTACACATAGTCGATGTATCAGAGTTGCACGCACGACCTTAAGATTCTTGCTATCGGCCGATCCAAGCCGATTCTAGTTGTCTTTCATATCAATCTAATATGGCCGATCAATCCTTAGTTTTCCCATCCTTATCCACACACTTCTATCAGCCGATTTATCGACTGAGAGATCGGCTATATATCTATCGGTCACATACCCTCAACCACAGTCCAATCGGCAGTACGTCACTCAATTATTGTGCTGACATAATCAAGTCGATACAACCATACCTAGTTACCTAGGATAACACTTAAGCACATCTCAATTAAGACACAACTGCTTTAGGAATCACCCCTCTACTAAAGTAATCGATGCTTTCATCGATCAATTAGGGAACCGATGCACCTTTCAATCGACTAAACCTCTGTTGTTTCCAATCGGCTCTGTTGTAATCTTCAACAAGTAGCCGATTCTAATTAGTCATCCACCTAAAACTCTATCTAAGTCTAGTTTCAGATCTTTTTGGTTGTTATGTGAATAGTGTGTTATATGAGTGCTGGATTGCAACTGTATTGTGAAAGTAAGGTAGTTTTATGTGCACACTTTGAATGAAATGTTGCATTGCATGTAGATACGACTACTTCCACAAACGGTACCTACGAGATCTCCCAGAAGTCTGCGGAGGATATTCCTGAAGACCAAGTGAACGTCACCAAGGGATTAACTGAAGCCCCGAACCAAAGTTCGGAAGATATTGACATATCTAACTTCAGCCCCACCAGTAAAGGCAAGCCCCGGTGCATAACCCAGTAATTAAATTACTACATTATGCAATCTTATACTTATATATTATATCCTGCATTAAGTCTAGGAGTTGAAATGGAACCTTAGATGCATTGATACTAGGAACCAATGTTTTGAACCTGAGTCCATATCGGCTAGATGCTCTGCTAAATAGGACCGGTAAAAGTTGGGTGATTTCCTGTCACTCGCGTGATATAGGAGTTGCTTGTTTACAGTTCTGCAACCACTATAAGGATGATGGACAGGGTCGTGTGTTGTATCATGACCTGAAGGTTTACCCTGTCTGTTTTATTAAAAGTGGTTAAGGCCGAACCATGTGGTAGTGGTGGCTAAGCGTTTGAAAGTACTAACCACATACCACGAAATATGGTAAGCGGTAAGCCTAGTAACCAATCGGCTCGGCAAGTGGACATACTGACCACCACATGTATTTGGTTCTTTTGGTTACTTGATTCGACGTGTGGGAATACGTGTTGCAAGGGCAACCAGGAGTACGGGTTTTGTAGTCGTGCTACAGATGTACGTCCTGCACACATTAGGTGTGCGTATGGTCTTGCAGTCGCTTGTGGTGGCCCTGTCCACGACCCGGAATGAAAGGCAAACGGTTGCTTTGGAACGATCTTTGGATGTTCCAGGCGTGTGTGTTAGGTTTACCTTGCAAGGTTGAATTTCGATTCAGGAATCGTCCGCCTCTCATGATGAATGAGACTGCTTATCCCTTTTACCACATCGAGTAAAAAGTGTAATTGTTGATGGAATAATCTTGATGGATGATAATCTATATCTTGCTTGTTTAGTATAGGTGCTTACCTAGAATGGCTAATCAAGCTAGAATCTGAAAGCTAAAACTTGAAAGTAAGTTTTACTCTTTGTTGCTTTTCAGCTAAAAATAAACCCAGAACCTTTACAATGCCTGCATGACTCTAGTTACGGGCTAAAGTATACCCAATCCCGGGTAAACCTTGCTGAGTATTAGTATACTCAGCCTTGCTAGTTATATGTTTTTCAGGAAACATCTTTGAAGACCCTACTCTTCCCCTGCATTGGCCCTGTGCTCTTCCAGATGATTGGTCCGTGGAATGGGATCCGTCCTCTGCCAACACCGATGATTCCAAGTGATGTCGTGCCCGGGCTTAGCATGGCATCCGTCTTGACGACGAGTTAGGAATCGCCGCGTATGTTTTCCGCTGCTAAGAACCTTAACTTTAACAGTTTGTAATAATCTCTCTGCGTTGAAACTTCATACTACTTTTGGAAACTCTTGTAATGTAATTCCCTGTGATGTAAAATATGATGGTGACTGTATCTCTGGACTCACCTTTGTGTGAGGTAACCTTATTTGATCCTGTGTATCGGTGGTTTATCGGGACGTTACCCGACAGGCCGAGGGATTATACCGTTTGAAGCACGTTGGAGCCCTCGGGAGTGGACTCGCGTACTTGAGCCGGTATAATTCAGGTTGGTTCTGCCACACACAATTGCAGCGCCCATCACCATGTCTTCGCTCCCTTTTCCGCGCCGCTTCCAGAGCCAGACCCAGCTAGACTTGGTGCGTCGTCTTCTGGGATGGACCGCGCCGGAGCACACCGGGAAGATTAGGGCCGGCAAAATCCCCCTCCGTGACCTTGCCGCGGGGGAGTTCGTCCTCTTCAACTCGTACGCCATGTGCGGGTTGGTGCCTCCGATCTCCTCCTTCTTCCTCCTGCTCCTGGAGGAGTTCGGCCTCCAGCTTCATCACCTCACCCCCCACTCTATCCTTCTCGTGGCGGTCTTCGCCCACTTCATGGAGATGTTCGTGGGGGTCCATCCCTTCACCACCATCTTCAGGCATTTTTATGCCTTGGTCGGGACAGGGAGGAGCAAGCACGAAGGTCGGCGCCTACTACTTCCAGCTCCAGCACGGGATAGCGAGCTCCTACATCAGCACCTTCTCCAACTCCAAGTGGGAGGATTGGCATGAAGGTTGGGTCATCGCCGAGGCCGACCCCCACGACCGCCTGGAGCTGCCAACAGAGGGGCCTCAGAGCGACCGGAGCACCTGGAAGGCCAAGCCATCAATGCCGGAGGAGCTCGTTCCGGTCCTGAACCAGGTCAAGGAGCTGGCGAGGGGCGGCCTGACATCCATGATGGTGCTGGGCGACTTCCTGAACTAGGTCAAGGACTGGCACCGTAGTTAACCTCTTCTTCAACTCCTCGAAGGCCTTCTGACGCTCATCAGTCCAAGAGAAATCCACACCCTTCTCTAGCAAGGAAGTCAAAGGCTTCGCAATCTTGGAGAAATTCTCAATGAACCTCCGATAATATCCTGCTAAACCCAGAAAAGAGCGGACTTCCTTCACTGTCTGCGGTACAACCCAGTCAAGCACATCCTTCACCTTCCCGGGGTCCACAGCAATACCTCCCCTGGAGATGACATGACCGAGGAATGGAACCTCGTCAATCCAGAATTCGCACTTGCTGAGCTTGGCATACAGCTTGTGCTCTCTGAGCCTCTGCAACACAAGCCTTAGATGTTTCTCATGCTCTGCTTCTGACTTGGAATATATCAGGATATCATCAATGAATATCACCACAAAGGTGTCCAGATAATCCATGAAAACCTTGTTCATCAGATGCGTGAAGAAAGCCGGAGCATTGGTCAAGCCAAAAGACATGACCGTATACTCGTATAGCCCATACTTGCAGGTGAATGCCGTCTTCTGGATATCCCCAGGACGAATCTTCAGCTGGTGATAACCCGAACGCAGATCAATCTTCAAGAATACACAAGCACCCTGAAGCTGATCGAAGAGATCCTCAATATGAGGCAAAGGATGCTTATTCTTGATGGTGACTGCATTCAGATCCCGATAATCGACGCACATTCTCTTCGCGCCATCCTTCTTCTCTACAAGCAATACAGGAAAAGCCCAAGGAGAGAAACTACGACGGATATAGCCCTTGGCTAGCAACTCGTCGATAGTCTTCTTAACTTCCTCATGTTCAACGGGTGCCATACGATAGGGTCTCTTAGCAATAGGAGCTGTGCCAGGCAAGAGATCAATAGAAAACTCAATGTCGCGATCAGGCGGCATACCTGGAAAATCATCCGGAAAGACATCCGGGAATTCAGACACCACATGAATACCATCCGTGGGTTTAGCTTCCATCTGATGAAGAAATCCAGAAGGCTCTGTAGCACCGACAATGACCTCCTGACCATCCGGTGCTGATAGAAGAACGGTCCTCTAAGCACAATCTATCCGGACTCCCCACTTAGCAAGAGTCTCCATCCCTAAGATCACATCAATACCCCTGGTATCTAGCACCATCAGATTCGCACTGAACTCTACCCCCTTATGGCCACACTGACTCTGGGACAGAAGACTTGAGACCTCAACTGCCCTCCCGGTGAAGATACTAACATGCACCTCTTTAATGTGCTAGTAGGAATACCATGATGCTCGACAAAAGACTGGGTGATGAAAGAATGCGTAGCACCAGTATCAAAAAGCATTGTAGCAGGATGAGTGTTGACCATAAACGTACCAATGACCACGTTGGAAGCCTCGGCCGCTGACTCGGCCGTCACGTGGTTCACCCTGCCCTGAGCTGGGGCCTTGGGCGGTGCTGCACACCCCTGCTATCCTGCCTGCGCCTTCCGAGGGCAGACGTTGGCGTAGTGCCCCGGCTCGCCACAGTGGAAGCACACTCGTGGGAGTGCTGGAGCCTGCTGCCCAGTAGGAGGAGTAAGCACTCCATGTCTCGGAGCTGGTGGAGCCGGAGGTGCTAGAAGCCTTTGACCCTATCCTGCCTGCTGCTGAGGACGAGGAGGAAACTGCTGCCGCTGCTGGTACTGCTGGGGCGGCCTCTGCTGCTGCTGCTGTGGATGCTGATATCGGGGACGAGTGTTGCTGCCCGACGAGGATGGAGCCATCTTCCTCTTCTTATCCTCAATCTCCCGGCGTTTACGCTCGGTGTTGAGGGCATTATCAACCAGCTGGTTGAAACTGTCGAAGCGGTGGTTCAGCAGCGCATACTGGATGTGATCATCTAGTCCCTCCTTGAAATACTCCTGCTTATCGCTATCCCGAGCGACGTCGGCAGGGGCATAACGGGCTAGCTGAAGAAAACGGTCACGGTACTCCGTCACCGTCATGGATTCCTGGAATAATGAACACAGATAACAAGAATAGAAATCGCTCAATGTGTCAGGCTCACGAAAGAGATCAAGGATAGATTGAAGCTCAAAAGAAATTGCAAAAAATTCCGTTCGAATTTACCTGCTTAAGGGCACGGAACTCCTTCTGCTTCATCTTCATGATGCCTTCAGGAATATGGTGGTTCCTGAAGCGCTCGCGGAACTGGACCCAGGTGAGAGAGTCGCGGTCCTCAGCCGGGTAGGACTCCCACCAGTCGAGAGCGGAGCCTCGCAGCTGCCCTGCTGCGTACAGAACTCGCTCCCTGTCATCGCACTGAGCGACATCCAACTGGCGCTCCACTGAACGAAGCCAGTCGTCAGCCTGGAGTGGGTCAGCCGCATGAGCGAACGTCGGCGGGTGACCCCTCAGAAAGTCCGCGCGCCTATCGCGGGGCTGCTGCGGTGGAGGAGGTGGCGGCTGAGCGTGGATCTGCTGCAGCGTCTGAACAGTGTTGTTTAGAGTGGCCATCATCTGCACCTAGAGCTGAAAGAACTGCTCCGGAGTCAGAGGTGGAGGCATCGGCAGCGGCTGGTCAGTGCTCTGGTTGTTCTGCCCCTGCTGACCAGAACCGGTACCGGTGCTCCGGGTGTTCACCATCTGTTTGCAGCATAGCGAAATTCATAAGAGATAGATATTGTATAACTTCGGGAAGGAAAACTCTGACAGGATAAAATAGGGAGAAAAGAATATACGGTTTTACCCCCCAACGTTCTAACTCAATTTTATTACCTAATTCAAGTTTGTGTTAAAATCGATTTGCATAAAGAAATTTACTTCTAAACTATGCAATCAACCAAAAATCCAAATCAAATATTTGCACAATAACAAACATTCAATATTCACAACTTAGCCGAGTTTATCACACCACTCGACTAACACACTCATTCTAGCACATTTTCATCGGGACAACCTAAACTTATAGCTTATGAGATTAGGCGACTCAGGCCAACGTCTACGGAGACTCAAGCTATTTCTCAGAAAAGACAGAGAGATAGCAAATCAAGGGCTTAGGACTCAAGGAATAGAAGCAGAAAAATGATTTTACAATATTTGCGGTAGCAAGACAAGAGGAAAGAAGTCCTAAACTCATCCAATTCCATCTAGCTTCGTCCTACAGTCGATATGGCTCTGATACCAATTCTGTCACACCCGATTTATAAAGAACATAAATCGAGCAATCATATATGCGCCAGGATCAAGTCACGCATATATACAACAGAATCATCAAGATATCACAACACATATCACGTTAAACAATAATATAAATCATAAATGAATTATTTTATTACAACCGAATCAAGAATCGGTTCAAGAGTTGCGGAAGCGTAAAATGAAGTACATGAAGAGTAGGGCGCCACAGGGACGTCGACTGGGAGACAAACGCCTAGAAGTCATCGAAGCCGCTGACGTAGTCCTCCACGTTGCCGGGCACTGAACAGCAGTCGAAGGTATCCCAAAGAACAGAAGAGTAGAGAGGCAAGTGTGAGTACAAACTCGTACTCAACAAGTATAACACAAACTATGAGGCTCTAAGGTTAGCTGACTCAACTGCATTAGCTTTTAGACTTGGCAAAATTTTATTAAAGCTAATTACTACCAATGGATGAATTACCATAAACCCGAATTGCATAAGAAATTAATCCATATTAATTAAGAACTACTGAGAACCATCCAAACCACCAAGATAACCCCACTAATCAGACGGAGGATCTGGGTCGCTCATGACTGTGAGCACAGCTGATATATCAGTTTTACACTCTCAAGAGGTTGCACTACTTTACCCACAAGTTGTGAGCTACGCTAGTTGTTCATCACACTTCCTTAGGTGTGATGGCTACCAAGCACACTACGAAACCGTTATGAAGGATCACGTTGGTAAGGTGTAACCGCTAAGGATTCTGGATCAGTGACGATGGGGCCCACCTCCGGGGGTACAAGCACACAGCACAGACCAAGCCGGAGGAGCAGGGACCATTGAAGCCTACCACCCCTTTTGCCCACGCAGGTAAGTTACTCCCGAACCAACACGACCTAATTAGTAAGCCAAGACCGTCCCATTCCAGTCTTGTGGTTGCGCGGTTGTCCCAGGTTGTCACTCTATGAACCAGTCCTTATGGAGAGTGGCCAACCAAGCACTAAGCATCGTGCTGGCCCCCTAAACCATGTTTCTAACAAAACATCTTTTAAGGAGACGTGAGCCGCTCAAGCACACAGCACAGAGGGCCACTCTCAGAATTAAGTTGCATATACCATTAATCAAATTTAATTAAAAAAAGGACCAAGTGTGTTATAGCGCAGCAACCTAGCACAACTAACCAGAATGCAACCCAAAGGATATATATATAGGATATAAAGTGGCTAGGAAAGTCCTTATAGGCATACAGTATTAAAATGCAGTATGAAATTGTATTTAAAAGTGATAGGATGTTCATGTTATACTTGCCTTCCTTGAAACTCTCCTACTGCTGCTCAAACTGCTCAGAAGATGGTGGCTCCTGGTACTCGTCCAAAGGCTCCGCGTCTACTCACGATCGCAACGCCAAAACATGGTCCAGCACATACACATACATGCAAACGAGGACAAAATATAAGAAACAGTACAACATTACATAGAAACAGCACACAAAACCATGATAGAACTATTCTACGCGTTACCACGATTGCGTGAGCGCAAGAATCAACTAAAACGGAGCTAAAACGTGAAATCTAGGGCTAAAACAAGGTCCATGGACTTTTCTGTAAGAAAACAGGAAAAACCAGGGGGTTCTGGGCAAAAACCGAGGGACCTAAGCGTAATTAAAGGGTAGACACAGGGGCTAGCATGTGAAAACACAAGGCATGGACTGCAGGCACTAATTCCAGGAAGGTCAGGGGGTCAAAATGGAAGAAAAGGACCTATCTGTAAATACTTTTGAACTAGAGATGGACGGCGGGTTAATTCCTCAAAAGGGCAGGGGCTCTTTAGCAAAAGAAACGGGCTGAAGGGGGGGTATCTCCAGATATGGGCCCTTTGATTGCCATCTAATGGCTCAGATTAGATCTATTACGCGAAGGGGTACGCTTGATTCTCATCCATCCGATCGGGATCTAACACGCCCGAGCCCAACTTAACTGGGATCCAATCCCACGCGTCGGATCAAGGATGGACGGCCGGGATTTAAAATAACCCCGAACTGGTACGTGCGATTTGGATCCCTTGGATCTCGATCTCACGGCTCGGATCTACCTCGGCTCGATCTAATCCTGTCCGTTCGCCTCGGATCCTACGGCTTGGGTCTACTGGGCGCACGGGGCGGCGGAGAGGTCGCCGGAGCTCGGCTCCCGTGGCGGCGCTTCGCCGGAGCTAGCTTAACTTGGTGCTCCGAGCTTGGTTTTGGACGACATCAGGCCTGGGAGCTAGGGCTAGGCATGATGAACACATCTGGGCACCCGAGGTGGTGGATTTGGTCACGGTTAGGGCGTGTCGACGGCGAGGGCAGCTCAGGGTGGCGGGCAACGCCGGCGTGCGCGCGTTCTGGCCTCGGGGGTGGTTTATGATCTACGACATCTGGCGCATCATGACCAGGAGGGACGTGTGGTGCTCACCTAGGGGTTGTGGGGGCCTGAGCTGCGGTGGAAGGAGGAGGACGACGATGACCGGCGGCGGGGGGGTCTTACTTATAGGGCGGCGGGCTACCTCGGCGTGCGAGCCCGGAGGAGGGGAGGTCGCCGGGGATCTTGGGGCCGTTGCGCCGGAGAAGAAAGGGAAAGAGGGAAGGGGCGCTGACGCGCGGGGCCCCTGGCAGAGAGAGAAAGGGAGAGAGGAGAGAGCGGCGCGCGGGCAGGGAAAGAACGGCGCCGACAAGCGGGCCCGGGCTGGCAGCGAGGGAGGGGGAGAGAGGTGGCTGCTGGGCTTCGGGAAAGAGTTTGGGCCAGGGAAAGGAGAAGAGGAAAGGAGCCCGCGGGAGAGAGAGAAGGACTTGGGCCGGCGGTGGCCCACGCGGGAAGAGGAGAGGAGGCCCGAGAGAGAGAAAAGGAGTGGGGCTGGCTGGGCTCTTTTCTTTTCCTTTTCTCTTTTCCAAACTCAATCTATTCACACAAATCCATTTGAATTCAAACAATGCTCCAGCATGAATGCACAAGCAAGTTGATCCTATAATATATTTTATGTCCTTGTGTTATAAAATTACTTTAAATGCAAGATAAATCAGAGAAAACCCTGAAAATTTTATTTAAGCCCAAATAAATTCCTTAAAATTTGGGAAAAATTACATTAGGGTGTTACAGACAGGTGACATGTTCAGCCCGAAGTCCCTTGTCCTGCCGAGCGGGGTCAAGGCCCTGTGCGAGGACCAGGCGTTGCGGTCGTCGGTCCTGGCCTCAAGCCGACCCTCGACGAGGGTGGCCTGGCGATCCCGCAGCTGGGAGACGACCCCAATCATAGGATTCACATCCCCGGCGCCTCACCCGACCACCAGCAGCGCGCCAGCCAAGGTCCCGGAGGGCCAAGTCCCGGAGGTCCGGCCCCCGCCGGGAAGGAAAAAGATAAGGTGTTGGTGCCGGAGCACCGCCACAAGGACGATGTGGGTGCCGCCCCGACCTGGAGGGACGACGAGGCGTAGGGGGATGTCCCCGCACGGAGCAGCCAAGCAGAGGGGTCCAAGTCCCAGAGGCTCCAGCGTGGCAACGGCTCCTTCGTCGGGGAGTCGGCCCCCAAACGCCAGAAGACGGCGGAGGTGGAGAGGCAGTGCAGAGCTCCACCACCTCCACCGCAGCGCCAGCAGCCAGAGAGGAGACCGGAGGAAGCGTGGTGGCCTTCTCCGGAGCAGCAGATTCCTCCGCCGCCACCGACGTCGCAGCGCCCGGCGACACCACCACCTCCACCGGAGCCGAGGCCGCAAACCCCGCCCCCGCCGCCAACAGCGCCAGCGGCCGGGGACCTCCACCAAAGGTCCGAGGGGTCCTCGGCGGGAAAAAAGGTCCCGCCAATCGCCCTAGGCAGTTGGGAGTGGTACGATTTCATGTAAGTAGTTTCCTTGGAATTTTTCATTTCTCCATTTGTCTTCTGGGGCCCCAACCATATCGGTGATATGATAGGCCCCTTTCTTCGGACGCATCGAGCACGTCCGCTAGACCAAGCTAGCGGTTCTCAGCAACCACCACCAGCCCCACCAAATCTAGCAGAGGTCATGGCCCGACAGACAGAACTCCTCAACCAGCTAGTGTCGGGTTTTATCCAGCTGCCCATCGAGGGGTATACCCAAGGTGGTAGGTTTTGGGTTAGGATGCGCCGAGATCAGGAACTTGAAGGTGCCGACAACACAAGATTTAGACAGGTTCAGACCGCAATATGCGTAATGCCCTACGTCCTGTATGATGGTTTGTATTGCCTTGATGTTGATCTGGTGATCTTGGTTTTGAGGGGGTCCCTGCCCGCCCTTATATATCCAGGAGGACAGGGTTACATGAATCCTAGCCTGATACTAGCTTAGGAATCGTACTCAAGTACAACTCTAGTTGTTTCCTTCTATATCGACTAGTTCTACTCCGCATGCGGGTAGAATACAACATAAACAAGGTACAGGACACGTCCTATCCCCTAGCCCAATACGGACTCCTTGATGTACACAGCCCCGTGGCCCCAGGTCTGACAAGCCCCCGAGCTCTTCGTAGCTGAGTACTGCAGGCTCTTCGAGTACTTCTGAAGCAATCTTCAACTTCTTTCGAAGCTCCGTCTTGAAATTTCTCTTCGAGTACTCTTCTGACTGCATCGAAGCTATGAGGTACTCATGCCCCGAATTCTTTCTTCTGTATGGGGTGCGATGAATAATCGCACTCCATATGAGTAGCCCCCGAGCCTTAGGTTGAATCAAAGAATCAAGCCGAGGGTTAAACTAGTCTTGAATCTTTTCTTCTTATCCTTCGAGTACTTTCGAAAAACAAGTAATCGATGCCACGTGTCTCACAGCCCCCGAGCCTTGAATCCAAATCTCTCAAATTTTGGAAAAAAGGATCCCAAAGGTCGTGGCAAAAATATTCCCTATCGAGAAAATATAGTTCAGGATGATGTAATTGGCAGAAATTGAACTCAAAATTCGAAAAACCTCTTTTTTCGGGACAATTAACCTTGAAAAAATGGTTAATCAAATAACTTCCCAAGAAATTCACCAAAAACCGCTCGTATTCCAAGTATTCCTCTTATGCGACGCTTCATTTTTTGCACAGTAAAGCACTGCCTGACCGCTGGTTATTTAACCTCGCAGTCAGTTAGGGTTTTTCCCATGCCTTCAGATCTTACATCGCCGCCAAACAAAACCCCGATTGGATCTCACCTTGTCGTCACCCCTCCACCGCCCTGCGTAGTCGAAATCCTTCGGGCCTGCGACCGTAGCCCCCGAGCATTGTGTGAACAGCTCGTGGCTTAACAAACTCGAAATGGCGCCGAAGAAAACCAACCAGAAGGACTTGAAAGAAGCGCAAGCGGCAACCGGCGAGTGGACAATTAGTAAGTGTTCTCGCCACAATCTCGCAAATTTGGTGTTGGGGGGCCTTCTGCAAGAAAGGGATCTCATCAATTGGCGCCTTCCCTTTCGCGACTCCTTTCCCATGGAAAATGTCGACGAAATTGTCTCTTTTTGTTCTTTTTATGAACGGGGATTGGCCCTCCCCACTTGTTCGTTCTTCCGTGGCCTCCTTTATTTCTACGGGATTGAGCTGCAACACCTCAACCCTAACTCAATTTTCCACATCTCCATTTTCATCCACTTCTGTGAAGCCTTCCTCGGAATTGAGCCCCATTGGGCTCTTTTCCGTTATCTTTTCCGCATGAAGCCGCAGCCCACCTCAAAAGATCCATCTGCGATAGGGGGCGCTGGCATCCAGCTTAGGCAACATGCCAGTGAAAAATACATATCTTACAAATTCCCGTCCAATGTCCCCGGGTGGAAGCAGCAATGGTTCTATATTGCAAACCACGCCCCCCAACTCCCTGCGCGTTCAGGCAGATCTCCCGTTCAGCGCCCCGAGTGGACCCTGGAGCCTGCTCAGGCAGAGATGGACCAGGTGAAGGAGCTGCTAGAGTTGATCACCGCGCACAAGGAGGGGGGGTAACCGGGGCATCCGTAATGATGTCATTCTTCAAATGCCGAATCCAACCCATCCAACAACGCCACACATTAGGATTCAAGTACATGGGAACTGAAGACCCATCTCGTATGTGCGCAGAGGAACTCGGAGACGACGCAGCGCTTGTTCGCGTCAAGCGAATTCTACTGGATGTGGAAACCGTTCCATACATTCCCACAGGATTTTCAGCCCAGAACCGGCCACCATCAGTAAGTAATCAACTTCTCGACTTCCTTTGTGATGTTTGAAGTATAACTGACTAATAAACTTGTTACAGGATTGAACGGCGTTATACCAGAATTACCCGCCGCAGCCTGATCTGCCCCGACCATATCACTTGTTGCCCAGCACCGCGGCCGAAGCAAAAAAAATGAAGAGCGCTGGCAACGAGTCGATCGAGAGCAGCAGGCCAAACGAGAGAAGGGCGCAAGCAGACAACTCCTCCGGATCATCCGTGGAGTGGTCTGACGATGCGCCTCTGATCCCTCGGCGGTGTCGGGAGATGCAGAAACGTAAAGCCGGCGCCACTGACCTTGCCAGGTAAGTGCCTATCAAGCTGTGAAGTTATCGAGTTGTTCTGCTGAATACTGATAACACTATTTTGTAGTCCTTCATCTTCTTTGCCCAGCCCCCAGCGACGAAAGGTAGTCGAGATACCCTCAACCGAGGGTGATGCACCAGCAGTCGTGTCTGCAAGAGCTGCTGAGGCGGACCCGTCATCCTCTCCTGCAAACGACATAACCATCACCGTGGCGGGCGCTGCATCGGGGCAGCTCGCGCCCTCGACTGAAGCAGCTCTGCCGCCAGCAGTGAGTTCCGTGGCCATCGCCACGCTAGCGCTGCCAGCCCCCTTGACTTGTATACCTGCACCTCCAGCCGTAAGCGCCGTGGTGAAGAGGACATTGAAACTGGAGTTGAGGAAACCAATGATAATCCGATCCCAAGTGTAAGTAATGCTCTGGATCTTGCCATTTGCCATGTGTGGTAATCACAGTAATGATGCTTTACTGCTGTCTTGAACAGATCAGCAACAGCGGTGACGCTGGACGAGCTAGAACTCGAGTTGGCTCCTCCAGCCCCCGAGCCCTTGCCTGAGCAAGCCAACGCACTGGAACCAGCAGAGGGAGCAGATGTGGCCCTGCCTGACTCACCGCCGCCCGAGCTCCAGCGCGCGGAACTCGAAACCACTGGCGATGAGCAAGTCGAAACCGCCGTTACCGTACCCGCTGAGGTTGCAGATAGATGATCCAGCTGCCTTCTGCCATAATCGTCGCTGTGTTAAACACTTGTTTATTGCAGAGACCACGCAGCCATCAGTCTTGGAGGGTGCGGGTACTCCTGGCGAAGCAACCGTGCTGCCAACCCCTGGAGGAGAGATCGACGACGCACTCCAAGTGATGCGCCTCCCGAGGGATGACCTAAGCCGCGTGCGGCAGATGATCAAGGCGATCGATAAGTTTGCCCTGGTAAATCTTGACGAAACCATTGGTGGCTGCATGCTCGAGTTATCTGTCTCTGACGTCCGGAAACATGCAGGATATGAGCTAGAAAGCTGATGAGCGGGCTGTGAAGCTGGAAGAGTCCGCCAAGCATATTGACGAGCTAATGCAGGAGCGGGCCGGCTTCGAGCAGACCATCACCGAGCTCCAAGGCCGACTCAAGGAGCAGCAAAAAGCCCATCAAGGTACGTTGAGTTTCATTCTTGAAAGCGTACCCATAGTCAATAACTCCATGGTCTGAAACCTGCTTATCACCGCAAAACTTAAAAAACTCTTAAATTATAAAGAGGGGTTGCTTACTGATTTGAAGAACATACCGAATCGCCGCGCAGATGAAGTCGAGAGTCTGCGGAAGGTGATGGCCGACACAGAGAAACAGTTCGTTGACTGCCTTCAGCAGATCAAGACTCTAGGTGAGGAGAAGGAGCGGCGCCAGAAGGAACTCGACGACTTAAAGGCAGCAGCCCAGGAACTCATGGTGATGGTGGACCCTCGGGAAGACGGCGCTGAAAATGAGCCACCGCTGCTGGATCAACTTCGCGGGGCACCGCAAAAGATCCTCCACTTTGTCACCGAGGCCGCCACAACATACGTGGGTCATGCTTTAGGCCTTGTGAAGTCCTTCTGGCCAAAGGCTCGGCTAGAAGTACTCACAGGGGGCACAACTGCTGATTGTACTGATGAAAAACTTTCGCGAGTACTTGCTAGAGGTCCGGCCAGTAGCTGAAAAAATTGTAGAAAACATGGTCCAGGATTGAACCGTTAGTGTTTATGACGTTTGTAATATAAGAAACCACCTTAGTCCTCCTGTGGCCTTATATGAAGTCTGAGAGCCCCGTCTGCTCTATAGTGGGGACATGCTACCTCTGAGTGCAGTGACTCACAAAGTAGTCGATATAGCTCATGAGCTCATCGGGTAGGCTAGATAAGATCCGACCGAGGGGACCCAACATGCCCGGAACGCGCGGTTTGTGGCGCGACGACTAGGATGCCTCATAGCAAACAGTCGAGAACTACCCAGAGTGCGATGACTTCAGGAGTAGTCGATATGGCCCATCATGTGGACATGTCAGACATGTTAGATAGAACCCGAGCCAGACGGGCCTAACTAGTTTGAAAGAAACACGATTGTTATCGCGTCGACCCATATGCCTGTAGCAAGTAGTCGATTTGTATAACACTTGAACGTGGCCAAAGCCTCTGCATTGTATTCAAGAATTTACATTTCGGGTCGTGTGGCACAAAGCCGCCATATTGACCCAGAAAAGAAGAATGTGCCCTTGGTGCGTACAGGAATTGAAAACGAGTCTGCTTAGGGGTAGAACCGTCGCAGGTGTTGGATATTCCATGAATTGGGTACATCCTGACCATCGGGGTGTTGTAGTCGATAAGATCCTGGTCTTGTAACCCTCGTGACAATGAACGGTCCTTCCCATCGTGAGTTAAGCTTGTGCAAACCCGACTCATCCTGAACACGATGAAGGACGAGGTCGCCTATGCTAAACGACTGTTCCTTAATATTGCGATCATGGTATCGCCGGATCCCCTGTAGGTAACGGGCTGACTGAACGAGAGCAGAGCAGCAAGCCTCTGCAACAGAATCCAGTTCCAGCTGTCGTGCTTCGTCCGCCTCGCCTTCTTTATACATCTCGACCCTTGGGGATTTCCACATGATGTCCGCTGGAAGAATCGCCTCAGAGCTGTAGACAAGAAAGAACGGGGTCTACCCTGTAGCTTTGGATGGTTGAGTCCTGAGCCCCCAGATGACATGTGGCAACTCGTGTATCCACTTCCCGCCCTTTTTGGTATTGGCGTCATAAAGCCTTTTCTTGCGACCATAAATGATCAAGCCATTTGCCCGCTCAACTTGCCCATTTGCCCTTGGGTGTGCCACCGAAACATACTTGACCTCGATGGATGAATTTTCACAGAATTCCCAGAATTGGTTGGCCGTGAAATTTGAACCCAAATCGGTGATAATAGTGTTGGGGAAGCCGAACCGATGCAAGATATCGGAGATGAAGTCGACCACCCTGTCTGGAGTAAGCTTGGCGATCGGTTTGAACTCGATCCACTTGGTGAACTTGTCGATAGCCACCAAAACATGAGTAAAACCTCCTGGCGCCGTTGCGAAGGGCCCAATCATGTCGAGGCTCCAGCAAGCGAACGGCCAGGAAGGCGGTATAGTTATGAGGGTGTGGGCCGAGACATGAGTTTGCTTGCCAAAGAACTAGCAGTTCTGACATCTTCGCACCAAATCCTCGGCATCAGACACGGCGGTGGGCCACCAGAAGCCAGCTTGAAACGCTTTGCCTACTAGCGTGCGTGACGCTGCATGGTTACCGCATACTCTCTCGTGTATCTCTCGCAAAATATCCTGGCCTTCTTCTATTGTGACGCACTTCATGAGCACTCCAGATCGTGCGCCGCGCCGATAAAGTTTGTCTTCGACTAGGGCAAACCCCTTGCTCCGTCGCATGACGCGGGCGGCAGCAGCGCTCTTGGGATCCACCCCTGCCGGTAATACGAGATCTCGGATGAAGTCGATAAAGGGTCCTCTCCAGTCCTCGCCAACTAGCATAACCTCCCATTCTGGCCATACAGAGCCAGTGCCGGTGGAGACCTGTGGTGAAGGGCTGATGGATGGTTGCTTCAACTCTTGTACGAATACCCCTGCTGGGACTTGTGCTCGGGTTGATCCCAGCTTAGATAAGGCATCCACTTCGACATTGTGCTCCCGTAGCACATGAAGAACTTCTAGGCTAGAAAATTTGTTTTCTACTTGCGTACCTCTTGTACATAGGCTTCCATGGTCTCCTTGTTGCAGTCCCACTCCTTGTTAACTTGCTGAACGACCAAAAGTGAATCACCATATACAAGTAGTCGCTTGATCCCTAGTGATATCGCCAAACGAAGCCCGTGAAGCAAGGCTTCATACTCGGCTTCATTGTTGGATACCTCCCAGAGGATTTGGAGGACGTACTTGAGTTGTTCGCCTCTTGGGGAAATGAATAAAACTCCAGCGCCGCCGCCATCGAGCTTGAGAGAACCATCGAAGTACATGGTCCAATGCTCTGGCTTGTCAACTGGATTTGGAACTTGATTTTCCCTCCACTCTGCCATGAAGTCGACTAGAGCTTGAAACTTGATTGCGGTGCGTGGCTTGAAGTCGATCGACAAAGCCCCCAGTTCTACTGCCCACTTTGAAATACGACCCGTGGTGTCCTGGTTGTGTAGGATATCCGCCAGCGGGTAGTCTGTGATCACGGTGATCTGGTACTCTTCAAAGTAGTGGCGTAATTTCCTTGAAGTAATCAGTATGCCGTAGAGAAGCTTTTGGACCGCCGGGTACCGCACCTTAGACTCCGAGAGTACCTCACTGACAAAGTACACGGGCCTCTGCACACCAAAAGCATGGCCCTCCTCGGATCGTCCGACAACAATGGCACTGCTAATAACATGGGTAGTTGCCGCAATGTAAAGTAAAAGGGTCTCACCCGGCAATGGAGCTGTGAGGATCGGGGGCAACTGTAGGTGTTGCTTGAGATCCTGCAGGGCCCGCTCGGCTTCCTCTGTCCAGTGAAACTTGTCTTGACGCTTTAAGAGTCTAAAAAAAGGTAGTCCTCTCTCCCCGAGCCGGGAGATGAACCTGTTGAGAGCTGCCATGCACCCTGTAAGTTTCTGCACATCTTTGATTGTGGCAGGTGCCTCCATATCAGTGATGGCGGTAATCTTTTCAGGGTTGGCCTCGATGCCCCGGTTACTGACTATGAACCCGAGCAATTTGCGTGATGGAACACCGAAAACGCACTTGGTCGGATTGAGCTTCCATCGGTACTTCCTTAGGTTGGCGAAAGTTTCCTCCAGATCCGCGATCAGGCAGTGACAGTTCGTGTACTTGCAATGCTAGAAATATATTTTGTTAGTGTGAACTATGTGTTTGTTAGTATAAAGCTCATGTGTGTTTGTGTGAAGCTTTTGAAAATTTAAAGTGCAAGTAAAAAGGGTATTTTTGTAATTACAGAAAAACCTAGGGTTGTTTTTGCAAAATGTATTTGGATGGGAGCTAATTTCAAAATAAGTGAGGGGTAGTTTTGCAAATATGTTTTTCTTGCCTTATGTCTTGTAAAAAATATATATTTATTTATCCAAAAGTTTCATGTTGAAATGTGTAAAAATTTTGGGTAAAGTGGTAAAAATAAGGGTATTTATGTAATTTTATAAAAGTACAAGTCCTTCTATGCAAGTATTTGATTTACAAAAGTAATTTCCAAAGTTATTCAGGACTAAAGTGTAAAAAGTACAAGTCATCATTGTGGCAGATCCAACCTGAATTATACCGACTCAAGTACGCGAGTCCTCACCGAGGGGCTACCTCGTACTTCAAACGGTATAATACTATTGGTCTGTCGGGTAACGTCCCGATAAACCACCGAACGCAGGATCCAACAAGGTACCTCACACGAAGGTGAGTCCAGAGATATAATGCCAATACATTTTACACCACAGGCAGTTATATTACAACAATATACAAAGTATTATTAGCTCCCATTGAGGAGAGATTATTACAAAACAGGTTTAAGTATTAAGTTAAAACAGCAGAGTTTGAAAAGCGTAAACATTGTACACGTCGTATTACAGATATCATGCTAGCCCGGGCATGATATCACTCGGCGGAATCTGTATTGGCCGGGGACGGATCCCATTCCACGGACCAACCATCAGGCAAAGGGTAGGGCCATGGTGTAATGAAAGCTGGCTCATCAGGGAGATTACCTGGATTAAATCAACAAAAGCAAGGCTGAGTATACTAATACTCAGCAAGACTTACCCGGAATTGGATATACCTTAGCCCATAACTAGACTCATGAAGGCTTTTAGCTGTGGGTAGAGTTTTCAGCTGAAAAGCACAAAGAGTAGATCCTTATTTTCAATTTTCAGCTTTCCAGTTCTAGTTGATTAGCCATTCTAGGTAAGCACTTATAACTACTCAAAACATGGTAGAATTCTTAATCAAACATCGTCTTTCATAATCACAAAGTTACTCTTGTTACTCTATGTGGTAAAGGGTGTAAGCAGTCTCATTCATCGTGAGAGGCGGACGATTCCTGAATCGAGATTCAAAACCTTGCAAGGATAAACCTAACACACACGCTTGGAACACCAAAGGGTCGTTCCGGAGCAACCGTTTGCCTTTCATTCCGACTCGTGGATCAGATCCACCACAAGCGACTGCAGGTCATACGCATTTCCAAAATGCAGGACGTACGTCTGTAGCGCGACTACAAAACCCGTACTCCTGGTTGCCCAGCAACACGTATGCCTACACGTCGAACAAAGTAACCAAAAGAAGCAAATACATGTGGTGGGAGGTATGTCCACTCCTCGGGCCGATCGGTTACTAGGCTTACCGCTTACCATATTTCACGGCATGTGGCTAGTACTTTCAAACACTTAACCACAGCTACCACACACTGCGATCTTATCAAATTCATCAAAACAGACGGGGTATCATCTTGACCATGATACCTTATAAAACTCCCGTCTGTCATCCTTATAATGATAACAGGAATGTAAACATCACAATTCCTATATCGCGCGAGTGACAGGAAATCACTCGACTTCTACCGGTCCTATAAGCATAGCGGCTATTCGGACTCGATTTCTAGTGTTCAATACATCGGTTCCCTGGAATTATGCAACTAAGGTTTTCAAACAACTCTTAAGAACCTAATGCATAAAGATATACATAAATAATATAGGTTGCAGTGTAATAAAGTAGGGGTTATGTCCGGGGCTTGCCTTCGCTGGTGGGGCTGGGGTCAGTCAAGTTAATATCCTCCGAACCTTGGTTCGGGACTTCAGAGAATTCTGCGACGAGATTCCCGGAGTCTTCAGAATAACCTCCTTCTTGATCCGGAATCAGCTGATAATCCCCGTCAGCGAGAGTGGTCGAGTCTACATGATATGCAAGATGAAGTTTAATGGATGCATACACTTTTCATTTCAATTCACGATAAAGTTGCAATCCAATTAAAGAAACATTACAATTCGACAATCAACCTAACTACCCTGTACTGGGCAGTCATTTATCGGGTATTAACTAAACTAACTAGTCAGCAACAGGGGGGGTTACCCTAAACATCCAAATAACTACATTAAGTAACACATCTGGTTACCATAAGCAACAACTAAACACACTTAACAATCTCCATTTATTTTATTAGTTAAACATTGTAATTAACTTTAGGTTATTATTTAATTATGGTTGACCTTGAATTAATTTAGACAAATTGTAAATGGATTAATACTTATGAAAATTTCCCTAAGTGGGTTTAATTGCAATAACCTTACTCCAAATATTTTATACAATAGATAATTAGAACAACTCACTTAATTTAAACAATATGTTTAACTTGAATAATTTTTACAGTGCAAGATAGTTCAAAACAGGAGCTACAAAATTTACTAAGCACAGATTGATATTTGATATATTTACTGTAGTTTTATTGGATTTTTATTCTAAAAGGAACTAAGTCACCAATTTAAACAAGATCTACATTGAAATTTCAAGATGCAATTATATCTGGGGTTTTACACTAAAACTAGAGTTCAAATTTTAAGGGCATCATAAACTACTCAAGACTAGTATTTCAGAAAAGTTTCATAATTTTTCATGCAAAATAAATATTATTTATGAATTACCTTTGAATTTAAGCTTGAAACTTATAATTCAAGTTCTATTAGGTTTCTGATTCTTAAATTTTTATGATGGGTCATACTCATAAAGATCAAGTTGTGGTAGAAATTTCATCCCTAAATATGCACAGGTGCTTTTGAAATTACTTTGTGAAGCTTTCATGAACATATAACAAAAGTAACCAAATACTCTAGCTAGAGGGCTGATCTATGCTTCAAAAATTTACACAGGGCTACTTACATCACCTACAACACATGCTCCAAAAACCAACAGTAGCAAGGCTATGGATCACGAGATTCAATTAAAGCATCCCTTTACTTGTATTTAAAATACAGAACAAGCTATGCACTTTCATGACATGGTTATGAAATAAAAGTTGTAGAATTCATCACAAGGATTCCAACGCAACAAGTTTCATATTTTTGTGATTTTTTTACTGTTTTCTATGCATTTTTAAAGTTCACAGATTTAAAAGAGAGGGAGGGATTGAAACTTTGCATAAAGGACCCTAGAAGAATTAAAATGCTTGCAATGTGGCCCTTGGCCGGAGTCAGAGCGGGGGGGCACAGCTTTGACCGTCGATTCCGGCGAGGTTGGTCGCCGGCGGCGGGGGAAGAAGAGGGAATAAGCACGAGGGAGTCGGGGGCGACCTTCGGGTGGTTGCGGATGGGGTCGAGGAGGTCGGTGTAGGCCTGCCCACGGTGAGGCCGAGCCGGCGGCAGGGAAGAACGGCGCGGCGGCGCTCCGGTGGCCGAGCGGGGAAAAAGGTTGTCCGGACAGCTGCGCGAGGACGCGTTGGAGCTAAAGGCAAGGTTGGTGCAGGCGGAGCAGCTGCGGTGGAGTGGGGCGACGGTGAGCTCGTGCTCGCCGGCGTTCGGGCGGCGATGGCGACGGCGTTCCGGGGGCTAAAGGCGAGGAAATGACGAACTGATGGCTGGAATAGGTCGAGGGGGTCCTAGTGGTTCTGATGCGCCCGCAAACACAGGAGTTGGGCACTTGCTTTGGAGCTTGCCACGGCGGCAACTCGGTGGCGGCCGAATGGCGACGGCGTGCGCGTGGCAAGCGCAGGGGATGCCAGAAAGGGAGGGGCGCAGAAGTGGGAATGGCAAGGGGCGACGCGTGGAAGAGAAATCCAGCAGGAGGTGGTGCTCGGGGGACTGCACCGGCGGTGAGCGGCGGCGGCGGAAGCAGAGCAGAGGAGAAGCAGCGGTGCCAGAGGAGGGAGAAGGCAGACAGGAGTCAGAAGGACTCGTTTGCAATTCCCAAAAAGTCCAGGGACCCCTCTAAAAACTAAAATTTCCCATTGGTACAAAATTCTAATGAGAAAAATGTCAAAAGCAAAGTTGTAGAGAATTTCAAATCCTACAAGAATGCTTTAGGGTTCAAGTTCAGAATCACAAAGGAGACAGTTTTATGTTGAATTTTTTTGAACACAATTCAAATTATAAACTTTGTGTTATAATTCAAACAAAATGCTCTAATGTTTGGGGTCACTTTGTAAGATTTTCTGCAGTAATCATGACTAGTTCTTTTTACACTTTAGCCCTTAGGTAAACTAAGTTTTACTTTTATCTTTCAACCATTTTATATGTAAGTCCTTATATCTTTGTATTAATCACGTAAAGGTCCTTAGTTTCATATAAAGTCTATTTCCCTTAGGTTTATTTAACTTTTGCTCTTTTCTTTTCTATAGCCATCTGAATTTGACACTCAAGAACATTTACACACACTTGCACACAAGAATTTATAAAACTCATAATTTACAAATATACCCCTATTGCTTTGTACAACTTGTATATATACCTTATCATGCATACATACAATACATCCAAACTTACTATCTCATTTTTTAACTACCGGGATATTACAATCATGACATGTCTATCCAATCATTATGACGAGTCTATCCCGTCATCATGACGTGTCATAATGCTTGCATTTAGGTCCTGAATTTTATAAAGTTTCATTCCTTAAGACAAAAGCAATTCAAATCCGACTTTTGTTCAAAGATTCACGTGTAAAAATAT
Organism: Panicum hallii; assembly: GCF_002211085.1. Lineage (NCBI taxonomy): Eukaryota > Viridiplantae > Streptophyta > Magnoliopsida > Poales > Poaceae > Panicum > Panicum hallii. The sequence continues at coordinate 31,165,649 of NC_038045.1, read as the reverse complement.
AAGTTTTGCGTTTTTGAACTTGAGCCCTAAAGCAATGTTGTAGAGTTTGAAAAACTCTCCAACTTTCATTTTGGGCGTTTCTTTATTAGGGTTTTAAATCAATGGGAAATTTTGTTTTACAGACAGGTCCCTGCAATTTCTGAAATTATGTATAAGCCCTTGGGGAATTTCATCTGTCCTTCTTCTCCCCTCTTCCTTATCCTGGCGTCTCCCTTCTGTTTCTTTTTTCCCCACCAACAGCAGCTCTATCAGATTCCTCTTTTCCCCTCCCTTTCTCTTCCCTCCACTGGTACAGGATGCTCGGGCGGCTTGGCGCGGGCTGGCGGGCCCAGGAGCGAGCGGAGGCCGGCGCTGGGGCAGCGCGCGGGCAGGCGGCGGCTCGGCGCGTGGGCGAGCGGGCCCAGGCGCGCGGCAAGCAACGGCTCAGGCGCAGGCGAGCCTGAGGCTGGTGGCGTGCAGGTGGGCGCCGACGGCGCGCGGAGCGCAGAGCGGCTCAGGCGCGCGCGAGTGGGCGGCTGGCGGCAGCGCTGCTGGGTCGAGCGAGCGGGCAGCGGGTGGAGCAGAGTGCGTGGGAGCAGACTGTGCAGGTGAAGCCACGGCGCAGGCAGCAAGCGACGCAAGCGGTTCGGTGCGCGGCGCTGGTGACGTTGGCGTGGAACAGGGCAGCGGCCGCAGCGGGCAGAGCAGCTCGGCGCCGAGCGGGTGGCGCGAGCGTGCACGTGATGGCGCACGGAAGTTGGCGGTGTGGGCAGGTGTTGGGCGGAGCGCGCGCGGAGGGCGCTGGAGGCCCAGTTGGCGCGCGCGCGAGTGGCTCGGCCGGGGCAGGAGTAGGCCCAGGTTGCGCGAGCACGCGTGGAGGCGCGCGGGAGTGAGCCAGGCGGGGGAAACCGGCGATGCAGGGCGGCTCGGTTGGAGCGCGGACACAGGGAGTCGGTGAGGGTGTGGCAGATGCGGGCGCACGGGTAGAGCAGCGCGTGCGCGGCGGAGCAGAGTGGGCGCTGGAACATGGATGCGCGAGAATGACACGGCAAGGCCGAAGCAAGCGACGCCGAGCTCCTACGCAAGAACCGGCGGCGCGTAGCGGGGCTTCTGCGCGAGATGCAGGAACACGGTGGCGTCGACCCTGACTACGCCACGGTGATCCTTGGTGGTGCAGGAGTGACCGTATTGAAGATGCAGTTAAGATGTTCGACGAAATGCTGGCCGTGGGAGAAATGATGCTAGCTGCAGTGATGCACAACGCACTGATCGGAGGCCGTCGAGGAGAGGACAACGGAAGGCACGGCCCTAATGCAAGCAGACCACGGTCCTCGTGAAGGCGGCGGAGTGGTTATGGCATGACGAACCGAAAGGAAAGGCGGCGAAGCGAAGGCGAAGGTCCGAACGGATTTGGACTAGCACGCCCGCAGATGCGAGCGAAGTGTTCTGCCAGTGGTCGACTCGGCTCGTTTCTGCAGGCGCGTGCGTATGCAAAGCAACAAACCACGTGCAAGCAAATTGGAGGCCGATGGTGTGGAAGCAGAACGGGAGCGGCAGCCTTGCGAATGGTTGTGCAAGTATGCCGGCAGTGCACGCACCGGAGCAGTCAGGTTGAGGAGGGTTTCTTGGTGTGCGAGCAGGAGCGTTCGGCCGGCCATGCTTTAGCAACACGCGTGCGTGAGTGGAGGAAGTTCAACCTGTGAGCAGGAAAACCCCTGAGGTTCGCGGAGGAATCGGCTTAGCAAACCAATCCGGCTCCATCGTCTTATCCCAGGGGTCCACGACATTCAACAATTCTTATCCCTCATGGATCGCTCAACCGCTATCACCACAAGTCACCACGGAGACTACTCCTTCGGCCATCTTCCACCCACTGCAACCCTTCCCGGTAAACTTCTTCGTCACCCACGGAACCTCGTCACCGTCGAGCACTTCCTATCACCGATCCTGTTCGCCACGGGAGTTCACTTTCCATCCATTCTCCTTCACAACCAAGGCTACCCCAAGGTTTGCTTTGATTCACTGAATCTTCCTAATGCCGGCGATTCCTTTGCCGGAATATCGTCGTTATCTTCCTATTCTCTGTTTTCCCCAACCACGGACTTAATTGCTTCGATTTAGAAAGTTTTAGGGTGTTGTTTGTAAAATTTCCAAAGCCTTCTTTATTTCAAATCAGTAAACTTCTACATTTCATAGATTTTCGTAAGAAATTCATAAAAATGCAAAATCAGTTTTGTTTGAACCTTTAGGTCAAAATCTACAAGTTTATGTTGTGATCTTGAGTTAAAGTCTTTGATTTGTGGTCTAGGTTAACTATTAGGGAATGAATGCTTTATTGTACTTTATATTGTATGCTTGTGTTATAGCCGAAAGGTTAATCATAGGATGTATATCTTAAATAGAGATGTGTGATATTTAGTTAATCCTATCACACGAGTACTCATATCTCTGCCATCAAGACATTGTCCTTGTCTTGATTGCAGTCTCTTTAAGGCCCTTTTCGTATAAGGATCCCTGTTAGTTCGTATGTATCTGCTGCTTAGCTTATACATCTTTGCAGATATACTTCAGCGTCGGCTATTGGCTCAGGCGCTAAGCATCCGTTCCCTTGGATCTAGGATGTTTCTGTGTAACAGCTGTCAGTCGATACTTCTACCATCGGCTGGTTAGCTGGTACGATTGTTATCTTTCTAGTATCGGCTACTGCTGATACAATTCTTTTCTTCTGTCCTACATCGGCTGCACATAGTTGATGTATCGGAGATGCACACACGATCTTAAGATTCTTGCTATCGGCCGATCCAAGCCGATTCTAGCTGTCTTCCATATCAATCTAATATGGTCGATCAATCCTTAGTTTTCCTATCTTTATCCACACACTTTTATCAGCCGATTTATCGGCTGAAAGATCGGCTATATATCTATCGGTCACATATCCTCAACCACACTCCAATCGGTTGTACGTCACTCAATTGTTGTGCTGACGTAATCGAGCCGATACAACCACACCTAGTTAACTAGGGTAACACTTAAGCACATCTCAGTTAAGACAACTACTTTAAGAATCATCCTTCTGCCAAAGTAATCGATGCTTTCATCAATCAATTAGGAACCTGGTGCACCTATCAATCGGCTACACAGACCAAAGTACACAACCCTAGATCAATAAGCTAACACAATAGACACGCCTCTGTTAGGCACGACCTAAACACATCAATCAGCTAAACCCCCGTTGTTTCCAATCGGTTCTGTTGTAACCCTCAACAATAGCCGATTCTAATTAGTGTTTCCTTAAAGCCCTATCTAAGTTTAGTTCAATCTTTTTGGTTGTTAGGTAAATAATATGTTAAATGAGTGTTGAATTGCAACTTTGTTGTAAAGTAGAATAGTTTTGGTGTGCATACTTAAATGTAATGTTGCATTACATGTAGATACGACTACTTCGGCAACGGTACCTACGAGATCTCCCCGGAGTCTGTAGAGGATGTTTCTGAAGACCAAGTGAACGTCACCAAGGGATTATCAGAAGCCCCGAACTGTGACAGTTCATGTATTTGTAATGCTAGGCATACATTTTATTAGTGTGAAATATATGTTTGTTTGTATAAAGCTCATGTGTGTTTATGTGAAGCTTTTGAAAATTTAAAGTGCAAGTAAAAAGGGTATTTTTGTTATTACAGAAAAACCTAGGGTTGTTTTTGCAAAATGTATTTGGATAAAGGTAATTTCAAAATAAGTGAAGGGTAGTTTTGCAAACATGTTTTTCTTATTTTACCCTTTGTAAAAATATATATATATAAATCCAAAAGCTTCATTTGAAATGTATATATTAAATTGTGTAAAAAAAATTTTGGGTAAAGTGGTAAAACTAAGGGTATTTATGTAATTTTATAAAAGTACAAGTCCTTTTATGCAAATGTTTGATTTACAAAAATAACTTTTAAATTTACTCAGGACTAAAGTGTAAAAGTGCAAGTCATCATGACATGTCATAAATGCTTGCATTTAGGTCCTGAATTTTATAAAATTTCATTCTTTAGGACAAAAGCAATTCAAATCCTACTTTTGTTCAAAGATTCACGTGTAAAAATATAAGTTTTGAGTTTTTGAACTTGGGCCCTAAAGCAATGTTGTAGAGTTTGAAAAACTCTCCAACTTTCGTTTTGGGCATTTCTTCATTAAGGTTTTAGATTGATGGGAAATTTTGCTTTACAAACGAGCCCCTACAGTTTTCTGAAATCGCGCATAAGTCCTTGGGAAATCTCTTTTCTCCTTCTCCTCTGTTCTTTTAACCCTGGCGCCCTTATCTTCTTCCACTGGCAGCACTATCCTCTGGTTCCATCCTATCCCCACCCGATTCTCTCTTTCTCTCTCTATCTCCTTCCCCACGCGGTGCAGATCAGAGTAGCGCAGCACAGGAGCGGGCCGGCGCTCGGCGGCAGGCGCAGGCGCAGGGGCGCGCGGGCCACGGCGGGCTCAGGCGCGGGCGCGCCCGAGGCGAGGCGGCGCCAGCGCGGAGGCCAGAGCGCTGCAGCAAGCGCCGGGCAGCTCGGCTTGGCGCGGAGTGCGCAGGACGGCCGCGCGTGTGGGAGCAGGCAGGCGCTGGGCGCTGGTAGCGCTGGCTCGGCTGGGCGGAGTGCGGGGGCCGAGCGGGCGCGCGCGCCGGGCGTTGGGGCGAGCGGAAGCAGGCCAGCGGCGCGCGGACGCGCGTCCCAGGAGCGCGGAGCGAGGCCGGCTCAGGCGCGGCGGCTCCAAGCAGCGGGTGAGCGGCGGGCGGCCGCAGGCGCGGTGGCGACAGGGTGCGCAGTGGCTCGGCTGTGGCTCGGCGCGGCCGCCGGGCGGAGGCGAGCGGCAGGCTGGCGCAAGCGGAGCGCAGGTGCGCGGCAGCAAGGGGTGAACGCCGCGCGGGTGGAGCGGAGCGAGCGGGTGGCGTGCGACGCAGCGAGGGTGGCTCGTGGTGCAAGCGTTCGGGCGAGGTCCCGGGCGGCAGAACGACGTGGCGGCGCGTGCGGGAGCGAGCGGCACGCAGCGCGCTAGAGTGCAAGCGCTGGGCGGCCGGAGGACAAGTGGCGCGGGCAGCGCTGGAATGCGTGTGCGAGCGCGGGAGTGACGCGGCAAGGCCGGGCGAACACGGGTTCGGCAGCAGGAAGCGGAGGAGCAGCTGCACGGCGTGCAGGATGACGATGTGCAGGGAGGTCACGCGCGATGCGAGAGAAGTTGCAATGCGGCGGCTGCAGGCGGACCTGCCCAGGGAGCAGTAGGGTCGTGCGTGGAGAACGTCGGGGATCGTTGAGGAGGAAGCCGCGGATGAAGTCAAGCGGCACTGCAAACTACTCGTGGAGAACGGAGGTGGTCTGGCACAGACGGCAGCGGAAGATGTGATCCTGATGCAGGCAGGCCTCGATCCTCGTGAAGGCGGAAGTGTGAGTATGGCATGGCGAATCAGAAAGAAAAGCTGCGAAGCGAAGACAGTGGTCGGGCGTAACGAGCTCAGAGGAGATGCGGTGCAATCAGGTCAAGGAGGATTTCTTTTCGTGCGTGGGCAGAGGAAGTTCAACCGTGAGCAGGAAAACCCTAGGGTTCGCGGAGAATTCGGTATAGCGAACCCATTCGGCTCCATCATCTCGTCCCATGATCCACGACATCCAGCAGTTCCTACCCTCGTTGATCGCTCAACCAACCACCATCACCACAAGGCACCACGGGGATTACCTCTTCGGCTATTCTCTACCCACTGCAATCCCCGGCGAGCTTCTTCGTCACTCATGGAATCTCGTCATCGTCGAGCTCTTCTCGTCGCCAATCCTGTTCACCACGGGAATTCACTTTCCGTCTATTCCTCTCCACAACCAAGGTTTGCCCTGATTCACTGAATCTTCTTAATGCCGGCGATTCCTTTGCCGGAATATCGCCGTTAACTTCTTGTTATCTGTTTTCCCGGACCAGGGACTTGATTGCTATGTTTTAGAAAGTTCTAGGGTGTTTTCTGTACGATTTCCAGAACTTTCTTTATTTCAAACCAATGAACTTCTACATTTCATGGATTTTCGTAAGAAGTTCATAAAAGTGTAAAATCAGTTTCATTTGAAACCCTAAGTCAAAACCTACCAGTTTTATGTTGTGATCTTGAGTGAAAGTCCTTGATGTGTGGTTTAGGTCAAATGTTAGGGAATGAATGTTTTATTGTGCTTTATATTGTATGCTAGTGTTATAGCTGGAAAGTAAGCCATAGCATGTATGTCTTAAATAGAGATGTGTGATGTTTAGTTAATCCTTTTTCATGAATGCTCATATCCCTGCCATCAAGACATTGTTCTCGTCTTGATTGCAATCTCTTTAAGGCCCTTTTCATATAAGGATCCCTGTTAGTTCGTATGTATCTGCTGCTTAGCTTATACATCTCGGCAGCTATGCTTCAGTGTCGATTATCAGCTCAGCCGCTAAGCATCCGTTTCCTTTGAGTCTATGATGTTTCTGTGTAACAACTGTCAGCCGATGCCCTTCTTTTGGTATGCTTCTACCCTCGGCTGGTTAGTTGATCCGGTTGTTACCCTTCTAATATCGGCTACTGCCGATATAATTCTTCTGTTCTGTCCTACATCGGCTGCACATAGTTGATGTATCGGAGATGCACACACGATCTTAAGATTCTTGCTATTGGCCGATCCAAACCGATGCACCTTTCAATCGACTAAACCCCCGTTGTTTCCAATCGGCTCTGTTGTAACCCTCAACAAGTAGCTGATTCTAATTAGTTGTTCCCCTAAAGCTCTGTCTAAGTTTAGTTTTAGATCTTTTTGGTTGTTAGGTGAGTAGTATGTTAAATGAGTGTTGGATTGCAACTTTATTGTGAAGTAAGATAGTTTTATGTGCACACTTTGAATGTAATGTTGCATTGCATGTAGATACGACTACTTCTGCAACGGTAACTACGAGATCTTCCAAGAGTCTACGGAGGATACTCTTGAAGACCAAGTGAATATCACCAAGGGATTAACTGAAGCCCCGAACAAAAGTTCGGAAGATATTGACTTACTGACTTCAGACCCACCAGTAAAGGCAAGCTCCGGACATAACCTACTATTTTATTACACTGCAATCTATATCTATTTACGTATTCTATGCATTAAGTTCTTAGGAATTGCTTGAAACCCTAGTTGCATTTTCCCAAGGAACCAATGTATTGAATAGTAGCACTTGAGTCCGACTAGCTGCTATGCTAATAGGACCGGTAGAAGTCGGGTGATTTCCTGTCACTCGCGCGATTTAGGAGTTGTAATGTTTACATACCTGTTATCACTATAAGGATGACGGACGGGAGGAATGTAAGGTATCATGGTTGAGGTGATACCCCGTCTGTGTTGTTGAAATTGATAAGGCCGCGAAATATGGTAAGCGGTAAGCCTAGTAACCAATCGGCCCGAGGAGTGGACATACCTCCCACCACTCGTCTTGCTTCTTCTAGTTACTTATGTTCGATTGGGGAAATACGTGTTGCAAGGGCAACCAGGAATACGGGTTTTGTAGTCGCGCTACAGACGTATGTCCTGCACTTTGGAAGTGCGTATGTTCCTGCAGTCGCTTGTGGTGGACCTGTCTATGAGTCGGAATGAAAGGCAAACGGTTGCTTCGGAACTATCGTTGGATGTTCCAAGCTTGTGAGTTAGGTTTACCTTGCAAGGTTAAATTCGATTTAGAATCGTCCGCCTCTCACGATGATTGAGACTACTTAATCCCTTTATCACATAGAGTAACAAGAGCAACTATATGATGAGTAATACTGATGGTTGAGATAAAGAGCTCTACCTTGCTTGCTTAGTTATAAGTGCTTATCTAGAATGGATAATCACATAGAACTTGAAAGCTGAAAAATTGAAAATAAGGATCTACTCTTAGTTGCTTTTCAGCTAAAACTAAACCCAAAACCATTATAAGCCTTCATAAGTCTAGTTATGGGCTAAAGTATACCCAATCCCGGGTAAGCCTTGCTGAGTATTAGTATACTCAGCCTTGCTAGTTATATGTTTTGCAGGTAATGTCTTGAAGACCCTACTCTTCCCTTGCCTTGGCCCTGTGCTCTTTCGGAAGGTTGGTCCGTGGGTTGGGAACCGTCCCCGGCCAACATTGATGAATCCGAGTGATGTCGTGCCCGGGCTTAGCATGACATCCTTCTTGACGACGTGTTGTAATCATCGCGTATGTTTTCCGCTGCCAAAAACCATAGCTTTATAGTTTGTAATGTCTTTTCTAAATTTAAAACTTTGCATTACTTTTGGAAACTCTTGTAACGTAATTCTCTGTGATGTAAAATGTGATGGTGATTGTATCTCTGGACTCACCTTCGTGTGAGGTAACCTTATTTGATCCTGTGTATCGGTGGTTTATCAGGACGATACCCGACAGGCCAAGGGATTATACCGTTTGAAGCACGTTGGAGCCCTCGGGAGTGGACTCGCGTACTTGAGCCGGTATAATTCAGGTTGGTTCTGCCACACGAACCCAAGTTCGGAAGATCTTAACTTTACTGACTTCAGCCCCACCAGTAAAGGCAAGCCCCAGACATATCCCACTACTTTATTTACACTGCAATCTATGTCTATTTATATTATATCTTGCATTAAGTCTAGGAGTTGTAATGAAACCCTAGATGCATGAATCTTAGGAACCAATGTATTGAACCCGAGTCCTCATCGCTTAGATGCTCTGCTAAATAGGACCGGTAAAAGTCGGGTGATTTCCTGTCACTCGCGCGATATAGGAGTTGCTTGTTTACAATTTTGCAGTCACTATAAGGATGATGGACAGGGTCATGTGCTGTATCATGACCTGGAAGTTTACCCTATCTGTTTCGTTAAAAGTTGATAAGGTCGATATGTGTGGTAGTGGTGGCTAATCATTTGAAAGTACTAGCCACATGCCGCGAAATATGGTAAGCGGTAAGCCTAGTAACCAATCGGCCCGGCAAGTGGACATACCTCCCACCACTCGATCTTTATTTTATGTTCACACGCACCGACGTGTGGGAGTACGTTCTGCAAGGTAGACAGGAATACGGGTTTTGTAGTCGCGCTACAGACGTATATCCTGTACACATTGGGTGTGCGTACGGTCCTGCAGTCGCTTGTGGTGGCCCTGATCCACGACCCGGAATGAGAGGCAAACGGTTGCTTCGGAACTATCGTTGGATGTTCCAAGCGTGTGAGTTAGATTTACCTTGCAAGGGTTGAATTTGATTCAGAATCGTCCGCTTCTCATGAAGATTGAGACTGCTTATCCTTTCTGCCACATCGAGTAAAAAGTGTAATTGTTGATGGAATAATCTTGATGGATGATAATCTCTATTTTGCTTGTTTAGTATAGGTGCTTACCTAGAATGGCTAATCAAGCTAGAATCTGAAAGCTAAAACTTGAAAGTAGGTTATACTCTTTGTTGCTTTTCAGCTAAAAATAAACCCAGAACCCTTGAAATGCCTTCATGAGTCTAGTTATGGGCTAAAGTATACCCAATCCCCGGTAAGCCTTGCTGAGTATTAGTATACTCAGCCTTGCTAGTTATATGTTTTTCAGGTGATGTCTTTGAAGACCCTACTCTTCCCCTGCCTTGGCCCTGTGCTCTTCCAGAAGATTGGTCCGTGGAATGGGATCCGTCCCCGGCCAACACTGATGATACCGAGTGATGTCGTGCCTGGGCTTAGCATGATATCCGTCTTGACGGCGTGTTGTGAATCGTCGCGCATGTTTTCCGCTGCTAAAAACCATAACTTAAACAGTTTGTAATGTTTTCTCTAAGTTTGAAACTTCGTACTTCTTTTGAAAACTCTTGTAATGTAATTCTCTGTGATGTAAAATATGATGGTGACTGTATCTCTGGACTCACCTTCGTGTGAGGTAACCTTATTGATCCTGTATTTGGTGGTTTATCGGGACGTTACCCGACAGGCCAAGGGATTATACCGTTTGAAGCACGTTGGAGCCCTCAGGAATGGACTCACGTACTTGAGCCGGTATAATTCAGGTTGGTTCTGCCACAGCTGGTATCAGAGCTATAAGGTTACTCTGGAGATACATTTTACCTTAAAAATGCTTTCAGTATAAAAGTTTGACCAACAGAGTATTTGGCAAAACTACGTTGGATTCCTTAAGGATTGTGCTTAGTACGTAAAGCCCTAGGGTAATGTTTATGAGGGAAATAGAGGTGGCTATAATATATATATAACCTTAACTACCAGCATTACTTTTCTGTCAAAACTTAAATTCATGCACAACCCAACTTTACTTTCTGTAACGACACCTTCGACGATGAGGTAAGAAGGTAAGGATCCTCAGCTAACTGGGGAGTTAGCCTTCCCGTCAGTGATGCGAACCGAACGTTGTTTCTCAAGCAGTGGCCTACTTGAGATGCTGCCAATGTACCAACTTCGGTTGACTACATTGGGAGTATATGGTTCGGCGCAGGGTATGGCGATCGCAGTTCATACCCCCGCATGTTGCGGTACCCCTATGAATACGTTATTTCAATAACGTATGTTAACGTCATCTGTACGGCGGTAATTGTACAGATGCTGTTTCTATAGTGAACAGTAATAATTGGGGACGCTTTTATGACATGCTGGCATGAAAGGTTCAATATATACATATTGTGTTTTCTGCAGGAATGCTAACCACGATTCGATAGGTTCTGAACGGTAGGATTATCGACTAGATATTACAGGGAGAGACGTATTTATATTGTGCCACCGTAATTAACCACGTAAGACCAAGGTTACTTGGTAGTTATTTTTGTTTGTGAGGATGTGTAGAACGTGCATGCATCATGTTATCTTGGATTGATTTGATTGCCTTGCTTGTTATGTTATTGTACTAAAATGTGTGCTTGTATCTGAATGCCTGCCTAGACTTTGTGTTGTAAGAGCCAACGTAATCTACTAGGCTAACTTAGAGTTGAGAACGCCTTTTGTGAATCAAATGAGTTGGGTCATGTTTGGACCTTATCGCCGATCTTAGCTTGACAGCTAAACCAAACCCTTGATCTTGCTTTGAATCTGTTTCAGCAGAAACATTGAGCTTCTCCTTTGATGGTTAAACCTTGATAATTATCATCAAACCCTTCAATCCATCATTCCGTGATTCATCTATCCTCTCTGGATGTTGTATCTTATATTGTTGGCTATTCTGGTTACAACATCTGAGAGTTGCACCTTCAAATTTTGCTCAGATGATTTTGGATAAATTAAAAAGATTTATGACAATAATTGCTTTTTGAATACAATTGTCTCAGCAAAAGTCATGCATCATAACATATATCATCTTTGGTCAGTGCATGGTGTTGCATCGTCATCGAAAAATCCATAGACTGACTAACGGGTGTACCTCCAGTACAACTTTGGGTTGTCTTGGGTTTCCTAAGTCTATCTTGTTGCTGCTGACACTACAGGGTTGTCACTCCTCTTTTGTGGTGGTGTTTAATCACATGACCATGATGCCGTGTCGGAACCTAAGGCCTCATGTGCGCTGCAGCCATATGATTGAGCCATTAGGAGCGCATTGGTGACTAGGTATATGTGACATAACCCCACTGCAATCTCTTTTTAGGCAACCTTACTAGTGTCCTAACTTTTGATCCTCGTTTAAGGATATAGAACTACCCAGGTGTTAGTCACGAGAGAATGGTTGCAGAGTGCGAGTCGTGTGCGTCACTAACTCATGAGGGTATGCATCATACTTTATGAATTTCTTACATGCATACATTGCAAGCATCATCATCCTTGCATCATGGTGTAAACATTGCATCATGATAATTGCATTGTGTCATATGCACCATTTCGGTCGTGCATGGGATTCCCCATCCACATATGGTACCATCATTGCAATCATACATCTCAACAGTGCATCACGTTCATGGTTGGAGCATTTTATCATTACTCCTTGATTGCATCGGCATAAATTGGCATGTTTTACAATCAACATAATTTAAATCATTCAGATAATAAAACTCTGAGCAGGAATGTTTCAAACATCACTTATCAATCTCTCATACTATTCTCACTTGCTATCCCTAAGTTTTGTGATAAATGTCACCGACATTTATCGTCCTCATGTTGTGATCTTAGCTCTGTGGGGACTTGATCAGCTTTCCCTCTCTTGTCTTATCATACTCATCCATGTACAATCTATCCATGCTTTCACTATACTCATTTCGACATACTCCGATGGCTTTTACCATCAACAACAGTCTTCTCTAGTCTGAGTGCTTTCTTGCCACTTTTGATGGGTGATTTACTTCTCTTCCCTTCAGAGTCTTTCGTCCGAGTCTCGGGACGAGATTCTTTTTAGGGGGGAAGGCTGTGACAGTTCATGTACTTGCAATGTTAGAAATATATTTTGTTAGTGTGAACTATATGTTTGTTAGTATAAAGCTCATGTGTGTTTGTGTGAAGCTTTTGAAAATTTAAAGTGCAAGTAAAAAGGGTATTTTTGTAATTACAGAAAAACTGTAACACCCTAATGTAATTTTCCTTAATTTTAATGAATTTATTTGGGCTTAAATGAATTTTCCAGGCTTTTCTTTAATTTTGCGGCATTTAAAGTAATTTTATAACGCAAGTAATTAAAATTTATCATAGGATCAAATTGTTTGTGCATTCATGCTGCAGCATTATTTTTCTTGTGTTAAGTTTATCGGATTTGAATTCAAATTTATTTGAATTCAAATGATGTTTGTTTGAATTAGTGGAGTATAGAAAAAGAAAAAGGAAATGAAAGAAGGCAGCCCAGCCCAGCACCCCTTCCCTTCTCTCTTTCCCCGCGGGCCTCTCTCCCTCTTTTTCTTCCCACGGCCCAAAGCCGCCCGAGGCCTAGCTCTCTCCCCTCCTTCCTCTCTTCCCCCGCGTGGGCCGTGCCCCGGCCCACTCCTCCCTCAGCCGGCCCCGTGCGTTCCCCTCCCTCTCCCCTCTCTCGCTGCCAGCTCGGGCCCGCCTGTCGGCGCCCCTTCTTTTCCCAGCGCACGCCGCTCTCTCCTCTCTCTCTTTCTCTCTCTGCCAGGCCGACCCCGCGCGTCAGCTCCTTCTTCTCCTCGCGACCTCCTCTGTTTTCTCCCCTCGCCGGTCCGGCCGCTCTGCCGCTGACCGTGGGCCGCTCCGCAGCACCCCTGGGCTCCCCTCCCCGCGCTCGCAAGGCCCCACTGGCCAGCACCGACCCTTCTCTCCCTTCTAGAAGCTCGCCGCGCCTGGATTAGGCCGAGCCGCAACCACCCGCGGGAATCGCGGCCTCCGTTGCCGGGCGATCCGCACGCCGAGGCTGCCAACCCTTCTCTTCTTATCCGCAGCTGCTCCTCGCGCTCTCTCTCAGCCGCCTCTGCGTACCAGCCGCCCGAGCTCCCCCTGCACTGCCCCGTTTCGCCGCCCGGTTTCCGGTAAGCCGTAAGCCGCTCAGGGCATTTGGTCGCCGCCGGTAGGCCGCAGGCCAAACTGATCGTCTTTGCACCGTCACAGGACCCGTACGAGTCGACCTGGAGGACTAGCAGGCCGTGAGGAGTCTTCCAGCGGGCTGTCCGCGAGCACCCCGTGCGCGCCGCCGCCAACCCACCTTGCGCCGCCACGACTTGACGCCGGCGCCCTCAATCCTCGGCCTCCCACCGTTGCAGCGGCACCCCGGTGTGGTAAGGAAGCAGCCGTGCCCCTTTTCTTCCCCTATCCCCCGCTGTTAGCGCGCGTTCCTCGTGCTGCAGTTAACCCGAGCCGCCCCTCGCCGTGGAGGGCAACCACCCGAGCCCCAATCCTCCGTACCGACCGCCCAGATGGATCACTCGTGCCGCCAGCGTCCTCCCGGACTTGACCTCGTCGTGAATGAAGGCCGGACGGCCAAGATCGACCATCGCCGGCGATCTGCCGCCGCGGGAGCCGAGCTCCGGCGACCCAGCGCCGCCACCTCGCGTCCTTTTGTCCCGGGCCGTTCGATCCGATGCTGACGCCTAGGATTAGATCGTGGCCTCCTTTGATGCGAACCGTAAGATCTTTATCCGAGCGACCACGTCCGCGCGTACCGGTTCGCCCGGGATTTTAAATCTGGGCCGCCCATCTCAGATCCAGCGGGGGGTATCACATCCGAGGGAAGATAGGGTCCGGAGCGTAGGATCGAGATCCAACGGGTGAGATCTGCGCGTACCCCTTCGCGAGCCGGATCTAATCCAACCACCCGATCAGGATCCAACGCTCCAGGTTAGAAGGTACCGCTTGGACCTGGCGTTCTTGCTAAAGAGTCCCTGCCTTTTAGGGAAATCAACCCGCGGTCCTATTTAGTTCAAAAATAATTACAGACAGGTCCTTTTCTTTCCGTTTGACCCCCTGAGCTTCCTGGATTTTGAACCCGCAGTCCATGTGTGGTGTTTTCATGAGCTAGCCCCTGCGTCTAGGGTTTAACTACGTTTAGGTCCCTGGTTTTTCGTCCAGAACCCCCTATAGCCCAGTTTTTTCTTGCAGATAGGTCCCTGGGTCTTGTTTTGAGCGCAGTTTTCGCGTCTTAGCTCCGTTTTAGGTGTTCTTTATATCCACGCGATCGTTGTAACGCGTAGAATAGTTCTAGGCCAGTTTTATGTGCTGTTCCATTGTATTGGTGTACTGTTTTCTTATAGTTTGCTTTTGTTTGTGCGTGTGTGCATGTGTGGACTATGCTTGATGATCGTGAGTAGACGCGGAGCCTTTGGATCAGTACCAGGAGCAGCCGTCTTCCGAGCAGTTCGAGCAGCAGCCGGGAGAGTACGAGGAAGGCAAGTATAACATGAACCTCCTATCACTTTTAAATACAATTTCATACTGCATTTAAATTCTGTATGCCTATAAGGATTTCCTAGCCACTTTATATCCTTTATATATATCCTTTGGGTTGCATTGTGGTTAGTTGTGCTAGGTTGCTGCGCTATAACACACTTGGTCCTTTTAATTAATTTGATTAATGGTTATATGCAACTTAATCCTGAGAGTGGCCCTCTGTGCTGTGTGCTTGAGTGGCTCACGTCTCCTTAGAAGATGTTTTTAATAGAAACTTGGTTTAGGGGGCCGGCACGGTGCTTAGTGCTTGGTTGGCTACTCTCCATAAGGACCGGTTCATAGAGCGACAACTTGGGACAACCGCGCAACCACAAGACTGGAATGGGACGGTCTTGACTTATTAATTAGGTCATTTTGGTTCGGGAGTAACTTACCTGCGTGGGCAAGAGGGGTGGTAAGCTTCAATGGTCCCTGCTCCTCCGGCTTGGTCTGTGCTGTGTGTCTTGTACCCCCGGAGGTGGGCCCCATCGTTGCTGATCCAGAATCCTTAGCGGTTACACCTTACCAACGTGATTCTTTGTAACGGTCTCGTAGTGTGCTTGCTAACCATCTCACCTAAGGAAGTGTGATGAACAACTAGCGTAGCTCACGACTTGTGGGTAAAGTTGTGCAACCTCTCGAGAGTGTAAAACTGATATATCAGCTGTGCTCACAGTCATGAGCGGCCCAGATCCTCCGTCTGATTAGTGGGGTGATCAACCTTTGGCGAGGGCGATTCCCCGGGTGGTTTTGGTTTGGATGGTTCTCAGTAGTTCTTAATTAATACTGATTAATTTATTATGTAATTGGGTTTATGGTAATTCATCCACTTGTAGTAATTAGCTTTAATAAAATTTGCCAAGATTAAAAGCTAATGCAGTTGAGTCAGCTAACCTTAGAGCCTCATGCTCGTGTTATACTTGTTGAGTACGAATTTGTACTCACACTTGCCTCTCTACTCTTCTGTACTATTTCGGATATCTTCGACTGCTGCTCAGTGCCCGGCAACGTGGAGGATTATGTCAGCGGCTTCGACGACTTCTAGGCGTTTGTCTCCCAGTCGACGTCCCTGTGGCGCCCAGCTCTTCATGTATCTCGTTTACGCTTCCGCATTCCTTGAACTGATTCTTGATTCAGTTGTAATAAAGATATTCATTTATTAATTTATACGCTTTTATTCGTGACATGTGTTGTGATATCTTGATAATCTGTTGTATATATGCGTGACTTGATCCTGGCGCATATATGATTGCTCGATTTATGTTCTTATAAATCGGGTGTGACAGATTGGTATCAGAGCCGTGTCGACTGTAGGACGAAGCCTAGATAGAATTGGTCGAGTTTAGGACTTCTTTTCTCTTGCTTGCCTCCGCAAATCCTCAACCATCATTTTTCTGCTCCTATTCCTTGAGTCTTAAGCCCTCGATTTGCTATCTCCCCTGTCTTTTCAGAGAAGTAGCTTGAGTTTTCCATAGGCGTTGGCCTGAGTCGCCTAATCTTATAAGCTATAAGTTTAGGTTGTTCCGATGAAAATACGCTAGAACGAGTGTGTTGGTCGAGTAGTGTGGAAAACTCGACTAATTTGTGAATATTGAATGTTTGTTATTGTGCAAATGTTTGATTTGGATTTTTGGTTGATTGCATAGTCTAGTAGTTAAAACGTGTTCATGCAAATTGACCTAACCCAACTTGAAGTAAATAATAAAATTGAGTTAGAACGTTGGGGGTAAAACCTATATTCCTTTCTTTCTGACATATCCTTCCGAAATTTCATTTCCGCAGCTGCTCGATATCTTATTCTCATAAATTTTGTTGGTTGCAATCAGATGGTGAACACCAGGCGCACCGGTTCCGGTTCTGACCAGCAGGAGCAGAACAACCAGGGTACTGGTCAGCCGCTGCCGATGCCGCCACCACTGACCCCGGAGCAGTTCTTCCAGCTCCAGATGCAGATGATGGCTACCCTGAACAACACCGTTCAGGCTCTGCAGCAGATCCATGCTCAGCCACCGCCTCCTCCGCCACCTCAGCCC